>NW_024412397.1:15991200-16271908 GCF_014898765.1 Herpailurus yagouaroundi
AAAAAATAGCCATTGTTTCAAACAACAAAACATTTTTGTCTATCAGAATTTTCAATTATAAAGGTATTGATAATATTCACATTGATAATATGCAGATAAGAGTATCAATTGACTCTAAAATGTTTTAAAAGCAAATGAAAAATTTTATGAAATTGTAAATGCAGATGTTCTTTGAACCAATAATTTAGTTTCTAGGAATTCATGTGAGATATTCAAACACAGACTCTCAAATATATTTATATAATCATATCAATTTAATCACTGTTCTTACATATTAAAATCTAGGGGGAAACCCTTCAATTTCTTTAAAACTAAGATTTATAAAATTATGTTACATACATAAAATGGAAAACTCCAAAGTTATTGAAAAGAGAATAAGGAAAGGGATAAGATTTCTAAGACAGGGGCACCTGGGTGGCTCAGTTATTTAAGTGCCCGACTTCAGTTCAGGTCATGGTCTCATGGTTTGTGAGCTCGAGCCCCGCATCGGGCTCTGTGCTGACAGCTCAGAGCCTGAAGCCTGCTTCGGATTCTGTGTCTCCTTCTCTCTGTGTCCCTCCCCACTTGTGCTCGCTAGCTCGCTTGCTCGCTCTCTCTTTCTCTCTCTCTCTCTCAAAAATATATAAAAATTAAAAAAATTTTTTTTAAGATTTCTAAGACATTCCCAAAACAAACAAACAAACAAAAAAATTAAAGCAAGTTACAGAACACAACATAGAATTGATGTATGAATAAGTTTGACATGCATAAAAATGATCTTCCAGAATATATGCAATATTTATATTATTTATGTTTTAAGGTGGTATTCAAAGAAAATGTAAATGTATTTTTGCTTTGTAGATTGCTAAGGCAGTTGAATTTTTATCTACAAACATTATTATATTTTTATGTTTATTTATAGTACACATAATTCAATATACTTAAAACAGGGAAGATATGTGACAGTCCCACTTGTATAGACTATATTTAGTAAAGAAATTTTAAGAGTAAGATAAGATGACTTTGGTGCTTCTTTCATAATTGCTGCAGTTAAAATTTATTAAAACTAACCTGGGGGAGTATTCTTGCTAAAAATTGGAATAGGAAACCTATAGATTATTCTTTAATCTGTGAAGCATAATGACAATAAAAAATTTTTGAGAACGTGTTAGAAACATATCTTTCATCACATTTTACTTCAATTACGTTGTCAGTTCCAATACCAAGAATAGCTTCAGCTTTTTTTACTGAATAATGACCCTTGGGCAAAAATGGAAATAGGAAAGGCATTAACTTCTCTGCATTAAATGATCATTTACACTAGAGCATTTGGGGGCTTATACACATAGCTTTGAATGAGTTTGTGCATATATACACGTATATACACACGTACAGGTCTCAAGGCGTATTTCCAGACCCTGGTCGTCACAGTTTTTCAGGTGAAGAAGGTTGTGACGCCTCTTTGAGAAGGCACGAGGACAGAACACACTTTACATGCAGTGGGAGTTTGAATATGCTAGTTCTCCGTATACATAAAAAATCATGTCCGATGTAGATCTGGTGTTAATATTCTCCAGTAATAAAAACCTTATGTGTTCCAGATAGCTGTAACTGTTGCATTACAGACCTTTTTGTAAGGCGTGAGGCTTGGAGAAATGCCTGGATTCTTCTGATGCCTGCAACTCTTGATTTTTGACTTTGACACCAACTTTATAATTTCTTGCCTTCTAGGTAACTGCTATTTCCCTGTATCATTCTGCCTGATGTAAGGTATCAGCAGCTCAGACACAAACTTGGACCTGGTTGTTTTTAGCTGCCAGGAAAAGGCTAGATATATGAAAGGAAACAAAATGCGCAAACGTAAACCCCTAACTCAGCTTCATTTCAACAGAGGATGCACCAATTAAATAGGAAATGATTTTTTTTTTTAATCTACATTGTGGAGTTTCGGCATATTTACTCATTATATATAAAAATTATATGTCAAATGATGAAAAAGACATTTGCAAACAAGCATCTTAAGTGACATGAAGTTTTATAGTAATATCATTAAATATGCATCAGTGGTCTCCAACTTGATAATATGCATATATACAATGCCAGTTTGAATTTGGTCATAGAAGCATATTGCAAACACAGAAACATTTCAAAGAAAACCCTGCGTTTCCAGGTCCTTTTAGGTAGAATTCTCAAAGTGCGACTGCTATTACATTTTAATCTCACAGCTGTTGCTAGGCAGAAAAGAAAAAAGCAACCAGATTTATTAAAGGGATGAATCAATTTGTTTTTAAAGGAGCACAAGATTGGAACATTAAAACCAAAGGAGACATCAGTGGATACATTGTCAATATCTGAAACATTTGGCTGAGGTCCTGGTCTACAAAAATGAGCCTTTCTTTTTTACTAATTCCTTTGACCCTCACTGGAAAAATAAGATATCAATCACATTGTTGTTCTCTTCATTCAATGATACAGGGAATCACTAAATGAAGTCTTTTTTTTTTTTAATTTTTTTTCAACGTTTATTTATTTTTGGGACAGAGAGAGACAGAGCATGAACGGGGGAGGGGCAGAGAGAGAGGGAGACACAGAATCGGAAACAGGCTCCAGGCTCCGAGCCATCAGCCCAGAGCCCGACGCGGGGCTCGAACTCACGGACCGCGAGATCGTGACCTGGCTGAAGTCGGACGCCTAACCGACTGCGCCACCCAGGCGCCCCAAATCAAGTCTTTAAAATGTTCATAGTTTGATTTTTTTTTTTTTTTTGGTAAAGATAGCAGAATGCTTTATATTTATAATCACATTTTTGTTAGTTTCTCATATTTTGAAATTAAATTTTAATCTTGAATTATCTGTACTGCTATAGGCTAGAGCCTATGTTGACGGAAAGTTGTTTTTTAGTCTTTCCAATATCAATAGGCAGACACAGATACAGAGATCACTGAATCTCTATAATGTTAGAGCGAAGCTAATATTCTCCATCTTTCAATAACTTTACAGTTTACCTCAGAAGATTCTCAAAAGATGGAAGAATCCAGACTTGATACTTACTTGTTCAGCAACAAACGACACACAACACGGAAGTGTGGTCATGACTTGTCTTTTTTATCTCTGGATATTGCTTATAATGAGCTACTAATATACCGTAGAGGTTAGAGATACTTCCTCCTAGAAGAGAAATAGTGATTGGTAACCCAATTTCAAAAATCGGAAATGGTCACTAAAATCATGACAACTTGAGTGCTTTCTGAAACTAAAGTGTTGCCAAATCACTGACGTGATTTCAAAAATATCTTTCCTTGAAAGTGTTGAGAGAAATATCACACAATTCATAACTTTTAGATTTGTGGAAATTTTGCTGGCAACTGTAGCTGACGCAATGACTTACGAATCTCTTAAAAATAATAGCATTAGGGGAGCCTGGGTAGCGCAGTCGGTTAAGCGTCCGACGTCAGCCAGGTCACGATCTCGCGGTCCGTGAGTTCGAGCCCCGCGTCGGGCTCTGGGCTGATGGCTCGGAGCCTGGAGCCTGTTTCCGATTCTGTGTCTCCCTCTCTCTCTGCCCCTCCCCCGTTCATGCTCTGTCTCTCTCTGTCCCAAAAATAAATAAACGTTGAAAAAAAAATTTAAAAAATAATAGCATTAGTTCAGATATACTTTGAGCGTCTCTGAATATATGTTTCATTTAGCTCAGAAAAATGATGTCTTGCTTTTTCTTACCAGGTGCGAATATTCCATCTGCTTCTGTTTCTCCCCAGCCGATAATCCCATACATTTTCTTAAGAAGCATCGTCTCCATGATCGTAAATACCGGAGCTATTTCATATGTAACCCTATATTACATATATAGAAATTCGACTGTGAATTGTATAAAATGGAAAAGGATAAATAAAGTCATGTGCTAGATAAGGTTATGTACAATTTTTTTGTATTCTATAGCAGACTGTACAAGAAATAGTTACACTTTGTACGCTTCAAATTGCCCCTTCCAGATTAAGAGTATATTAGTGCTACAAAGAAAGGATCATGGATTCCATTGTATTGTGCAGTAGCTGGGAATTTCTCTCACACTAAAAGGAATTTTGAATATACACATTACTGTTAGAGCCAGAAAATGCCCACTTATAGATAGATAGATAGATAGATAGATAGATAGATAGATATGGCAAGTTAAAAAGAGATCTAGAGCTACAGTGTTTTGCAGAACATGAAATAGAAAAAAGCCTTTTCTCAAAAAGATTTTCTGGGGAAATCTTTTCTGGGAAAAGATTTTCTACCTAAGAATTGTACTTTGGGCAAGCACACCAAAAAAAAAGGGGGGGGGGGCTAAAAACTATTCTGTTTTCAGTAACAGCTCGAAGGAAGTAGATAGTTCAAGGCAAGAACAATATGGCCCCATGAACAAGAAGTCAGAGAGCATGGGGATGGGGACTCTCCTCTGAGTCACACTGATATTAGAGTCCCTTCCACAAAAAGCAGCAGCTAAGATCAAAAAGAAAGCTGTAAGTTTTTCTCTATACATACCATATACAGTAAGCAATGAGGTACTTATGTTGGTTCTGAAATCAAAGAGTAGCTTCAGTTGTTTTCAAGGAATTCTTTTCTTTGTCCTCAAACACCTTTTAAAGACCCTTGTAGGTGTTCTTATAGAGAGCTACCAGTCTCAGACTCCATTTATGTGCCATTTCAGATGGTCTCAGTTTGCTCTGTCTCTAAAGCCTTTGGAGAATATTCAGGCCCAGCCATTGCTGTGACCACTTTCACTCAGATACACCCACAGCCCAACAGAGAATCGCCTCCCACCTGCAAGGCAGGCACTGACTTCCAGCCCCGGGGTCTCTTTTTGCATCCAGGCATGCATGACAAGTCATGGAATCTTCCGGGAGTCCCAAGAATGCCCAACCATGGGGAAGTTAACATCCCACAGTGCAGTCCTTTGGCCATAAGAGACCTAGTTGACAATCTTTTCTTTCCTCTGTTCCCTACAGATGGACTGCCCTTTGAAGCAGTCATTTATAAGGGCACTACCCCCCCCTCCCCAGGAGATGAAGCATTCGCTTCTGCTGATACTTAAGGGGTAGCCAGGTCTATAATTTCCCTCACGTTGCTCTTCAGTCCCATGCTGACTCCTTTCATCTCCCCTCAACCCCTCTTCTCAGATGGCCCGGCCTAAAAAAAAGTAGTAACACACAAGCTCTTGCCCAGGGGCTGTGCACAGAGACCCAGTAAGGAAACCCATTGCCTATGGGAATTAAGATTCCAGTTCGAAGAGAAACAAGAAGCAAGTCTCACACACCGGTATTTCAACAAGGCTTCATTTCTGCCAGCATTTGCTATGCCAATTTCAACACACACGCACATTGCCTTTCTGATCCTACCTCAGCTCAATGGAGTAGGGCATTATTATTTTCAGACAACAGAGACGCACTAAACCTCCCAGCATTGTAGGTGGTAGAATTAGGACTGGAATCGGGTTCTCCTTATTTCCACCTCACAGGCTTTATGCTCTCCCAGATTAGGGTAAGAGATCTTCATTCATTAAAAATGAAGACACCCTGAAGGTAAAGAAGGCTGTCTGAAATCCTTTCTCTTCCCTTATTATTAACCTCTCTCCTTCCACCTCTCATGTGTTCTTTCTACTCTTTTTCTGCTTCCATCAAGAATCTCTATTTCCTTCACTTAGAGAATGATTAAGTCTCACAACAATGGGATTCTAAACAATGGAGGAAAATGTATAAATTGAGTTTATGTAATAATCTACATAACAAAGAAACATTCTTTCAAAAGATAAAGTTGCTCTTTTTAAAGTTTATTTAGGGGCGCCTGGGTGGCGCAGTCGGTTAAGCGTCCGACTTCAGCCAGGTCACGATCTCGCGGTCCGCGAGTTCGAGCCCCGCGTCAGGCTCTGGGCTGATGGCTCAGAGCCTGGAGCCTGTTTCCGATTCTGTGTCTCCCTCTCTCTCTGCCCCTCCCCCGTTCATGCTCTGTCTCTCTCTGTCCCAAAAATAAAACGTTGAAAAAAAAATTTAAAAAAAAAAATAAATAAATAAAGTTTATTTATTCTGAGAGAGAGTGTGCACACATACGAGTGGGGGAGGAGCAGAGAGAGAGAGAGAGAGAGAGAATCCCAAGCAGGCTCAGTGCTGTCAGCACAGAGCCTGATGTGGGGCTCGAACTCACAAATGGTGAAATCATGACCTGGGTCAAAATCAAGAGTCAGACGCTTAACCAACTGAGCCACCCAGGCACCCCAAGCAATAAATTTTTTTTTAAGTAGCATATTACCCTATGCATGTTTTAAGGACCATAATCAAGCAATGAAAATTAAAAATAGCAGTCATTTGTGTAAGCCATTTATGTTTGCATTTCATATCTACAAAATGCTGATTACTACCCTGAACTATGCACCATTAAAACCCAAATGATAACTAAACAGTTAAAGCAAGCCTTAGTTGTTCCACATACCGAAGCAGTCTCTCCTCATAAACATTTAGTTCTTGGTTTTAAAGTTTAAATTCCTACCAGCTCTCCCTTTTGATTGCTAGTTAAATTATATTAACATTTGACACAGACTATTCCTTTCAATTTCATACCCAATCATTTCCCTATCCTTTTAACCTTGAAAAATATTCCCCTAAAATTAACTTTCCTTCAGAACACATTAGCAGTAGATCTAATGTTTGTATGGACAATAGTTTTGTTGTGGCAAAGGTCCATTTTTTTTTAACGCTTATTTTTGAGAGAAAGAGAGACAGTGCCAGTGGGGGAGGGACAGAGAGAGAGGGAGACACAGAATCCAATGCAGACTCCAGGCTCTGAGCTGTCAGCACAGAGCCAGATGTGGGGCTCGAACCCATGGACTGTGAGGCCATGACCTGAACCAAAGCCAGACGCCTAACCAACTGAGCCACCCAGGTCCCCCAAAGATCGAATTTTTAACGAATCACGTTGGAGCTGGATTTAGATTTCCTTTAAAAGTTTACTTTCTTCAGGCTTTGATCAGATTCAGGTTCTAATTTATATTCAAGCAACTTCCCAAATACTTGGGTGTGTATCTGGCTACATGTGCTATGGGCTGTTTGGGGTAGCATGTCAATGATTCCAACCCCAGAACTGAACTCACTCATGGTCTGCACACTAGTAACCCAGGCTGACCAACTGACCTGTACTACTTACCGGGGAACTCAGATCCTGAGAGTTTCTAGAGGCTGTCCAGAGGACTGAGCAACTCTCAAACATGTTACCCGGGGAATGGACAGCGGCTTCTTTGCGTTTCCCTCAGGGTACCAACTACTTGTATTTGTTACGGCAAGCATCGTATCCAGCAAAATGTACAACCTCGATCTTCACTCTTCCTTAGGCACGTCTCCGGCTCTCACACTCCTTAGGCCCTGGAGAATGCTCACGTGTTGGTATTGGCAGTGGCTGTCAACCATGCCCCGGCAAGTCCGACCACATCTAGCCCACTGGACAGCTGGTTGAAAAAGCGAGGATGGCCTAGAAAAAAGACAAAATTACAAATGAGCCAAAATAAAAACACAGGGCTAAAGAGTGGTTCAATTTCAGAGCAGTTTCTCAGTTAACAGGTATTCATCGATCGAGCACACATAAACTAATTATTTCATTCAATAAATATTGCTGAGAACTATCACATGCAGGGACAGTGCTCAGCTTTGGGGACACAGTAGTAAACAAGGCACTACCGTGTGGATCTTACTGACCAGTG
Organism: Herpailurus yagouaroundi; assembly: GCF_014898765.1. Taxonomy (NCBI): domain Eukaryota; kingdom Metazoa; phylum Chordata; class Mammalia; order Carnivora; family Felidae; genus Herpailurus; species Herpailurus yagouaroundi. The sequence goes on from NW_024412397.1 coordinate 15,998,906, forward strand.
GAAGAAAAAGGTATTCATCAAATAAATGACACAAATGTGTTTAACTGCAATTGTAGAAAGCACAGAAGAAGAGATCAGGATGTTTTAAGACCATTCCTAGGGAGCCTAAGACAATCAGGAGAGCAGGCGAGCTAATCTCTAGGGAAGGCTTCTTGGAAGAAGTGATCTTTCAGGTCAGATCAAAAGTTTGCTTCCAGACAAAGAGTGAAGGAGACCCAATACGGGTATGAAGAGCAGCTTGGGAGAAGTCAAGTCATTGAATTGAGAACGAGCTGGTAAGCTTGAGGGTGAGGAACCCATCCTGTGTCTGAAGTAGAAAGACCAAGGGCAGGATGCAAAAAACTACCCCAGTGAGTGGGGAAGGCGCCACCCGAAAGATCAAATAATTTTTTTCTCAAAAGCTGCTTCAGTGGTTTTGGACAAAATATCAGGTCCTTTTTACAAAGAATTTTTTGTAAAAAGATTTGTATTAATAAAGAACATCAGGGGGCGCCTGGGTGGCTGAGTCGGTTAAGCAAGCACCTGACTCTTGTTTTCAGCTCAGGTCATGGTCTCACAGTTTCGTGAGTTCGAGCCTCACGTTGGGCTCTGTGCTGACAGGGCGGAGCCTGCTTGGGGCTCTCTCTTTCTCCCTCTCTGTCTGCACAACTCCCCACTCGTGCTGTCTCTGTCTCTCTCGAAAACAAACTTATATTAAAAAAAAAAGGACATCAAACATTAGATACCAAATTGAACATTCTATATTCAACTCAGTTTAACTTAATCTCTTCCTGGGGAACCTGGGTGGCTCAGTCAGTTACTCATGGTACTCTAGATTTCGACTCAGGTCATGATCTCACGGTTCGTGGGATTGAGCCCCACGTTGAACTCTGTGCTGACAGTGTGGAGTGTGCTTGGGATTCTCTCTCTCCCTCTCTCCCTGACCTCCCGCACTCTTTCTCTTTCTCTTTTTCTCTCCCGCAAAATAAATACACATTAAAACAAATTAATCTCCTCCTGAGCTCCAAAATAGATTGTTCTTTGCACTTCTTTGACAACGTGTCTTAACAATGACCAGCATCACAACTCTTTGTGAGTCTCCTTCCCCTCTAGTCACTTACCCCTACTTGCGGAGCCCCTATGCCCGCGTAGTTAGTTTTAAAAGTAGGGGCTTAATAAATGTTCATTAAATTGGAAGGAATGGAAGGTTTGGAAGTTGGGCTGTGTTACGAAATGTTTCTTTTTACTATTGACTTTTCCCTTTTTTAGTATCTTTGCTTTTCCCTCTGTGCTTGATACTGGGAAATGCAAACACGGGGAGAATGGGTCCCTGGAGATTCCTCTGCCTTTGCCTTGCTGGGTAAGGGAAGGATGAAGAACTTGATTTAAAGCTGTCACGGTGCTTCAATCGCCTTGCTATTTTTCAGAACTTCCTTTTGCTATGTTTATTTCTAACTAAAAATTATTTCAACTTCACATTTACACAGTTGAACTCAGTCTTGACACATGCCTTTTATTTCACAATCCTAGGAAGCTTTCTTTTTGTCTTATTTAATAATATTTTTCCAGTTGTAAATATACTACACGTTACAGAAATGGATAGAACAGAAAACATTACATACAGGACAGTAATTTTTATGCATATATGCAGAGAAAATATCTACTTAGCTATCCAAACACTTACAATATTTATAACACTTGGAAGATATAACTTAAGAACGTATTTATTATGAACAGGTAGTTTTATACATGTGCATGTATGTATGTTCAGTTTCACACAGTTTAAAATACAATTAAATATAATTGAAATCATATTGAGCATATTATTTTGTGTTATGTCTTTTTATTGTTTTTGCATTTTTTAAAATGTTTTTATTTAATTTTGAGAGAGAGAGAGAGACAGAGCGCAAGCAGGGGAGGGCAGGGAGAGAAGGAGACACAGAATCCGAAGCAGGCTCCAGGCTCTGTGCTGACAGCTCAGAGCCCCATGCGGGGCTTGAACTTGTAAACCACAAGATCATGGCCTGAGCCAAAGTCAACCGCTTAACTGACTGAGCCACCAAGGCTCCCCATGTGGTATGTCTTTTTGTAATAACTAAAATTCTGTGAGAAATCATCCATGACTTTCTTAGGATTTTTTTTTTTGTATAGGTTTTAAAATTGTTAATTAATTTTTTTGAGAGAGAGAGCACATGTATGCACACGAGTCAGGGAGGGGCGAGGAAGAGAGAGAGAGAGAATCTTATGCAGCTTCCATGCCCAGCACAGAACCAGATGCAGGGCTTGATCTAACAACCATGAGATCATGACCTGAGCCAAGATCAAGAGCCAGAAACTTAACTGACTGACACCAAGGTGCCCCTCCCAGGACTTTAAATGGCAATACTGCATAGTGTTCTGTCAAAGAAAATCCAGGTTATGCAAGATAAATGTGAAAATGAGGCACCTTTTTATTTTTGTTATTAAAATTAATGCAGAAATGAGCATTCTCAAATAGAAATTATTTTTGTTTCTTGGCATGCTTGATCAGTTTGGTCTGAAGATAAAATATGCGTGATGCTTAAAGTTTCTGTGATGTCAAAAATACATTATTTTAAGTATCTGTTTAATCTCTATCAAATACAAGGCAAGTCAGTATACACAAATAACTTTCAATTATTAACACATGAAGTATTTTCAAAGATCACATAATAAGAAATGAGTAATAAACCCAGGGATACAGGTTGTATTTGGAAGCTTTTTTGTGTGTGTCTCTTTCCAAAGATTATGTTGTTTCAAATACGTTATTTAGTATACATTTAAGATTTTAGAGAAAGGGGTCCATAGAGCCTAGTCAAACATTGTTAGCCCCGGGGCATATCATTGCTTTAAGTGGTTAAGAATAAAGTTACAATAAATTAATCAGAAAACATAATTTCTAACATATAGGATGTAGATATATATCTCTACATATATATCTAACATATAGGATTATATATATACATATATATATAATTTTATTGCTATATATTTTATTGATGTAGAAGGATAGTCAATTGAGCATTAATAATGAATATGGGCAAATGAAAATAAGTAAGTTAAAATTGTATGTTTAATTGCCATTGGAATATAATGCTTCAAGCCCAAACCACTGTATTTACTTTTCTTTGTTAACTACTAAACAGTTTATATGTGATAACACCAATTTGAAAACAAACTAGATGAATGTTTTAAGTAAAAATGAGTACAATGGGACGTTTTCCAACACACACAAAAACTCAAGGCCATTCATTCAGTCTCCAGTTCAGGTGCATTGATTTGAAAATTACCTGTTTTAACACCATATTTTAAGGTATCCGTGCAGTCAACAAGTAACTGCTCCAAAGATTCAGGGTGGCCAGACAGCTCTAGGTTAAGCCCATCCAAACCTTCAAGAAGTTGGTGAGGATGATGAAAGTCTAGTATTTTACTCTTAACATCAAACATTTTTTTGATGTAATGCAGAAGAATATTTACCACTTGCAGCAGAAAACATTTAGTTAAATCTTTACCATCCTTGGATGGCAACCAATCTAGAGCAAAAAAAGAGATGAAAAGCCAGGTCAGTAACTAGAAGGCCAAGGAAAATCACCATGGGCGTAGAGTTTTGATCATTGGACATTAAAGATATTAAAAGGCCATGTGAAGTAACAAGTAGCATGTGTTCAAATCTTACTCAGAATCTTCATTCCAAGTTTCACTGGATGACAGTTTTCACCAAAAAAAAAAAAAAAAAAAAAAAATTTTTATAACCACAATTGGAGTAATTGAACCTTCAAGATCCCCTAGATGGACCTTATCGTTGCCTTGTCAAACAAATGAACTGGTAATTGCACTTTTTGAATTTTGTTTAATGTTTATTTATTTTTGAGAGGGAGAGAGCAGGGGAGGGGCAGAGAGAGAGATGTGGACACAGAATCTGAAGCAGGCTCCAGGCTCGGAGCAGCCCCTGGCGGGGCTTGAACTTAGGAGCCTCAGGATCATGACCTGAGCCGAAGTCGGTCACTCAACTGACTGAGCCACCCAGGTGCCCCAGGTAGTTGCACTTTTAAAAGTAAGTTAAAGCATCAAATCTTAGGGACCTTACAATGGTTTCAATAAATATGTAAATGACATAACATTTTTATTAAAAAATGAAACATAACATTTGTTAATGACATCCATACCTGAAGCATAAGCATTTGATAAATTAATCATTACTTCCTCAGTGTGAGCCCCTTCTGTCACATTTTTCTCAGTTGATTGAAAAGCATGACCAGATTTTTTTCTCAGCTGTTCTTTAAGTTAAAAAATTAAATAGTTTTTGATTATTAAAACATGCTGAAAATATGTATTTACTGCTTTTACCTGTAGCCACACAGACGCTTCCAAGAAATGCTTAACGATTGAAATTCTTATTTATATTCACACATGATCTCTGGTGGGTAGCTATAAACTGGGGAGAAGCAGAAATACTACTGAAATCATGTGAGGCTCTTTTATAACCATATAGAGAACCAATGATACAATTTGTGATTGTTAGTTTCATATCGATTTAGTGTACAGGATTAGGAATTTAGTAATTAAGACCTCTCATGGTTTAGTTGTAAGTAATGATTCTTATTTCATAATAAGATCCTGCTATTAACATTTTTTTAAATTTTTTTTTAACATTTGTTTATTTTTGAGACAGAGAGAGAGCATGAACAGGGGAGGGTCAGAGAGAGGGAGACACAGAATCTGAAATAGGCTCCAGGTTCTGAGCTGTTAGCACAGAGCCCGACGCAGGGCTCGAACTCACGGACCGCGAGATCATGACCTGAGCCAAAGTCGGAGGCTTAACCAACTGAGCAACCCAGGCGCCCCTGCTATTAACATTTTTAACTGTATGTAACAATGTCTACTATGTATTAAGAGCCCTACGTGCCTTGCACACATTTCAATCCTCACAATAGTCCTACAATATAAGCACATTTTTCTCAGTATGTGGATAAACAGATTTATTGAATCTTTTTAAATTTTACTTATTTTTGAGAGACAGAGAGAAGAGACAAAACACAGGTGGGGGAGGGACAGAGGGAGACACAGAATTGAAGCAGGCTCCAGGCTCTGAGCTGTCAGCACAGAGCCCGACGCGGGGCTCGAACCCACGAACCATGAGATCATGACCTGAGCTGAAGTTGGATGCTTAACCCACTGAGCCACCCAGGGGCCCCACAGATAAACAGATTTAAAGAAGTTAAGTAATAGTAATAATTGATACTTTTTGAACTCATATGATGGCCCAGAAATCTCACATATATTATTCTATTCAGTCCTCATAACATAGGGTTGTGATAGAAATGCTATTATGATTAACAAAAAAAAAAAAAAAAAGAGCTCATATGGTGGAACTAGAATTGATAGACAGATGTTTGAATCCAAAGACCATTAAGTTATCCTTTAAAAATTAAATTTAAAAATAGTATGTCCTGAGGTCCTCTTCAATAAAAATATTGAACCAAACATCCAATCAAGCAAACAAGCCATTCTTAGGTATCTTTTAATGTTCTGGACAATGTGGAAGAAAAAAGAAAGTATAGACTAGAATTCATAATATCAAGCTGTTTACTTGTAGCTAGATGTGGAGAAAACATGAAGTAATCAGAAAATGGTTTCTAGCTAAATTTTATAGTTTTGCTTTTATAAGCTTAGTAGTATTAATTTCTTCCAGTTCTAATGGATTTTTCTTAAAATAAAATAAGCTCTCCCCAAATATTTCAGACTGAAATTTTGAATACTGCAGCAAAAATAATTCAGTTTAGTTTTTAAGCATTGATATAATGTTTAAACATTTTTATGTGTTTATGTATGATAGATAAAAATGTTCTATTATGGCTTTTTCCATAAAGAATAAAATCCTGATCATGAAAAAACTGTATAAGACAGCAATGACAGAAACGTGAGACAATTTGCAAAGCATGCAGTGTACCTAAAAACAAATTTTCATATTACACGTTGGCCCGGTAGACACATATTAGGTTAATTGTTTGCAAAATATTTTTTCTAGAGGAAAATTGCTTTTCGAAAGGTTCACTGCTATACACAGTGAATAATACATATTAATATAAATAAATTCTAAAGTAATTAAAGTTTTAGAAACATAACTCCTTTCAAAGAATTAGAGGAAACATAAACCACAAGAAAAAGTGAACTTAAAAAGATTCTACACATGGAATAGTATTACAAATGTTTATAAAGAAACTATGTAAAAACCAAAAGATTTGACATAAGAATTAGACTCCATTAATAGCTCAACACACATTGAATCTACAACCTAAAACTCGGTTAAATTTGTATTTAATAACAAAAAATAACAAAATTTCAACAAAACAAAATGTTTTAAATATTTAAGTAAGACAAAGATTGCTAATGTATTTTTGTCAAAATACGTGTATATGATTAATATGCATGATTAATAATCATATAAGATAAGTAAGACTTGTTTGACAGTCTGCACTTTTTGGTGCAATCCCACTCTTTCAGTTAATAATAATTCCCGTTGAATCCCCATTTCTTGTCACAAAATTTTAACTTACTTGCCAGGGTATCTCCACACTCCATGTTGTTTGAAAAAAAATAGTGTCTGCTTTAAAAGAGCATGTGGAGCCAGAGGGTGCTTTTAGGTGATGGAGACGAACTTGACCATTAAAGTTGTGTAGCTGCTGTAATTTATAATATAGACTCTTTTAAAGTCTTTTTATTGGTGGCACAGAAATCTGAGGCAATTTCATTATTTGTAAAAAGGGCAGGGATACAATGCTCTTTTTCGTTTAGAGAATTAAATGAAAGATGATGGTTGTGTATTTGTGTTTAAACATTGTGGCTTTTTTAAAGTATGATTTCATGTCATAAAAGGAATGGGTTTCAACTTCCCTTTTGACAATTACAACTTTTATCTTCAGGGTAAAGTATTAGGTACTCCACATTACAGGGTAGAAAATGAAAAATACGCATGGTCATATTAATGATACAATTCACACCCTTTTAACACAGGTATTACTTTTTTGCCTTTGGATTGAAAATGTTAACATTGTATTTCATTAAAAAAAACTTTTTTAATGTTTATTTTTCAGAGAGAGAGAGAAAGAGTGAGCAAGGGAGGGGCAGAGAGAGAGGGAGACACAGAATCTGAAGCAGGCTCCAGGCTCTGAGCTGTCAGCACAGAGCCTGTTGTGGGGCTTGAACTCATGAACCACGAGATCATGACCTGAGCTGAAGTCAGCATTTAACTGACTGAGCCACCAGGTCCCCCCAAAACTTTTAACATTTTAAACAATCCAAAAATACGTAATGATCATCACTTCTGAGCCCCATTTCCAAGAACACATTTCCTCCAGAATTTATCAAATGTTCAATTATCCCGTGGGATTTACAGCTCTTGAATAATGTGCTGGTCAACATTATTTTTCATTGTTAAGCAAGTTTGAGCATGTTAAGGAAAAAGCAGGAAAACACTGATGATTCACATAAGAAAATCACCTGGCATACCTTGGTTTCTATCCTAGGCATTTGGGTACAATTTATAAAAAGAGTAGTAACACTTAATTTATTCTAATAATAGAAACAAACACTGAGGCTTATCAAAAGCCATTCACAACTTCCAATCCAACTTGAACCAGTTATTGTAACTTTTCCCTCATTAAGAAGTTCACTTAGAGGCTGTAACAAACAAGAATATAGAAGGGTGATGATTTGAAAACCATTTCCTCCTTTCATTGCTTTCCAGAGGAATCAACTGATGATTGTAGAGGTGGCATAGAAATGGGAAAATAAAAAAATAAGTAAATCCCAAGGAGCTGTTCTTCCATTTCTTTCAACCATCTGCAGAGTTTCTTGGCTCTAATAGGGTTGCGACATCCACTAAGGAAGACTGTCGCATCATCTTGTAAAGGACGAACCCTTCTCATGACTCCTGAACTGGCACTCATCTCTGTCAATAAACCCACCCACGCTCGCCCCAGGGGTTGCACCGTGAGACAGCCCTCATAGTCCAAGGTCACCCGCCGAAGTTCGCCACCTCCTCCGTCCTCTCTGGCACGTAATAACCACCAGTACGCTATGTTCAAAAAGACTCAAACAATCCCTGTTCTGAGGAAATGGGTTTCGAGCCATGAAGTGCTCTCTAGCTATCACTCACTTTTCTTCCTTTGATGTCCTCGCTGTTGGCAATTAGGTCTTCGTTTATAGATCTGCTGAGCATAGGAGCATAGAACTGGCCCTCCCCAACATGGGAAATTCATGTTGTTGTTTGTTTCACCTCCCACTAATTTTATATGTCTGTACAACACAGGCGCATTGAAATTAAAACTCACAATTTTTCTTGACAAAGCATGTGAAAGCTTTCTTATATTACACGACATGATACAGGGCTAAAAGGAGGAAAAGGAGGCGATACTCCCCTCTTCTGACTGACAGCAATCCTGATATTAAAGCCTATAGATTTCTTTCACCAGACCCTTGCCGTATTTTGTATGGAGCTAAATATTTTTCATACGTTGAATCCTCATAGAAGTCCTGTGATTTTGACGTTATTATTGTCTTGCTCTGTTTCACGCCTCTCCTTGCTTCCATTTCACCGTCAATAAAGTGGGCATCGTACTAATACCTACTCATGGCTTTAAGATATCAAAAGAGATAAGGCCTCTTAAGTGCTTCCAACAATTATTTATGTCTCTTTTCTCTGGCAATGCTGACAGGCAAAAACAAACACGAAACAATTTTAAGAATGCCACTGCTCTGATCAGAAATGTGCACTGACCTCCCAACCATTATATTATCAAGTCCTTCATTGACCCTTTCTTTGCCTTACCTCCTACTACTCATTTACAGAAATTGTCTGCACCTCAAAAGGAAGGTCAGTCTCTTTTCTTAAGCCCCTGTGTTATAGTTTGTGAACTGTCACCTGTTTTAAATGCCTTCCTTCTCCCTTTCTTCTAATCCAAAGGTCACATTTAACACATATTTATCAAGTACTTAGTATGTACTTGATACGCTCTTCTAAGCTCTCTTCTAAGCTAAGTTTGTATGGACTCATCTAATTCTCCCTGAAACCTTGTAAGATACCGCTGCTCTTTCCTTTCTCCATTTTACAGATGAAGAACCTAAAGCACCGATAAGTCACATTATTTGCCAAGAATCACACAGCTAACTGGCAGAGCCGGGATTCAATCCCAGCCACTCTTGTTCTAGATCCACTCTCTTAACCCCTATCCTGAATTCTATCTTAGCAAGTCCAACTCACATCTTAGTAGCTCCATAAATATTTTCTTGGGGCACCTGGTGCCTCAGTTGGTTAAACATCTGACTCTTGATTTCGGCTCAGGTCATGATCTCATGGTTCATGGGATCGAGCCCTGCCTTTAAATCCATGGACAGCACAGAGCCTGCTTGGGACTCTCTCCCTTTCTCTCTGCCCCTCCCCTGCTTGTGCATATGCTCCCTCCCTCTCTCTCTCTCTCTCAATAAACAAATAAACACTAAAAACATATATTTTCTTATCTCCACCATTGAGCTGAAGTGATCTTTATTTTTATCTGAATCATCACACCAAATATTGGTCAACTTTGTATAGTTTATTTGGCAGTTTAATGTGTTTATTAGGAGTTTTATCTTGGGGAACCTGGCTGGCTCAGTGGGTGGAGCAAGCGACTCTTGATCTCAGAGTCATGCGTTCAAGCCCTACATTGGGCATAGAGCTTATATTTAAAATAATAATAATAATAATAATAATAATTAAAAAGCTCCATCTTGATGTGGGAGGGGAAATACAAAATGTACATTCAGTATTGCCCTTAAGGAAGTTACAACTTAAGAGAAAAGTGGGTAATGGACAGAAAACAGTATCATATTTTAATAATGGGAAAAGTGCTACATTTATGGTAAAGATTATAATCATAGATTCTAGAAGAGGCATGGGACAGGGTGGTACAGGAAGGTGCCACCAAGGTGCTCTCTGAATATTTAGCAGAAGACTTAGAAGGCCATCTAAGACTCTCTAAAGAGGATGATATGTGAGCTGAAATATGAAGGGTAAGTATCATGTAACTAGGTGATGAGGGAAGAGAACACACTCAAGGAAGCGTCAAACAAATGCACAAGATGTTGAGATGCCAACTGAAGAAATAAGAGAAAACCAGAGTATGGGACGGCCCAAAAAATGAACAGGGAGAAGTAATCCTGGGGGAGGTGGGAAGGGCACATGAATGTGTTTAGTGCTTATCCTTAGAGCAATAGAAAACCAGAGAATGGTTTGAGATGTACTGTGACATGACTGTGCTTCCTTATGGTTGTAGAAACAATGGTGACGGGTTGGTGGTTGAACTATTAAGTATATTAGTAAAACTTTGAGTAAGAGCTATTTATCATCTTTGAGATGAACAGATTATAGAACAGAAGCATATGCCTTCTGACAAATTTTTCAACATGAATTCTAATTTAAATGCATGAATTTGAATGATGATGGCACTATATTGTATAAATACATAAAATGATATAGAGTTATAAGGGGGTGGAAAATTTCATTGAAATTGAGAGATATAATAACGGTAATAATTTATAGGCATTGAACCTTTAACATGTGGCATGATCTGTTCTAAGCCTCTAATGAGGATTAGCTCATTTAATCCTCCCCAAACTCTATGAAGTAGTTTATTAATTAACACAGTATATGGCTGCTTTCATAGAAACCAAAATAGTAGTAACTTAAGCCAATTAGAAGATTTATTGCTAGAGTCCAAATGGGTAAATGGCTCAGAGCTATTGTTTTACCCTGTCCATGAAGTTGTCCAAAGACCTGACTTCCTTCTATCTTGCGGTTTTTCCATTGCCTAGATCAGTGCTCTCTCATAGAAACATATGTGAGGCACATGTATAATTTTTAATTTTCTGTTAATCATAGTTTTAAAAAACAAAAAGAAAACAGGTGAAATTAACTTTAAAAATTCATTCAGTTTAACCTATTATATCCAAAATACTATAATTCAAACATGCATCAAATCTCAATTAGATGTTAAATGGGTGTTTTAATTACATGTTAATTGGGAAATACTTGGTCTATTCTTAGATTTCATGGAAGTTTCAGCTGAAAACGGTAGATTAATTTATGTATGTTTTCAAACATACTTAAAAGTTCTTCAATAACTAGAGTATCAATTTTTAAATTTAATCAAGGCCAAACAAAATTAAAAATTCATTTCTTCGATCACATTTTAAGTGCTGAACAGCCACCTGTGGCTGGTTGCCACTTAACTGGACAGCACAGGGGAAAATTATTGCTTTTGCCCACTTTTCATCCACAAAGTTAGCTTGCTAGCACTGTATCTGAATTCTACACCAAGGGATTGGAGAAGGGAAGTAAGAGAAATTAGACTGTCACTTGAGGTGCAATGTAGAATTTGTGTAGGTCCTATTGGTCAGAACTTAGTCATGTGACCAGAGAGCTGCCATGGCCACATAAAGATGGAAGTTAGGGTAGAAATTATAGTCTCCTGCTGGATGGACATCTTCCTTGTTAGCACTTTGTACATAAGGCAGGAAAGAGGTGAGCAGAGAATAGGACGTTGACCATTACGAAAACAAAGATGAGATGGATGTTGGGGAGAATTAACAATCTAGGTCATGTGCAGATACTGTAGCACTATTTTTCAGATAAGGAAACGGAAGCACAAAAAGTTACATGCCTTGCCCACATTTATGCATTTATTAACTACTAAAATTGAAAAAAATATATTTGGATGATGATATAAAAAATGTTTGGAATTTCAACATGTAAAACATAGAAGACTGTGACAATTGTTATCTGGTGTTTTATTATTTTTTTAACTTTACCTATGTGGATACTCTAGTTCTTAGACTGTGTAAACTTTGAAGATGAGAAAAAGTAGCATTCAATTCCTTATATGCCTCCACAGTGCTTAATATCATTCAATTATTTACACATTTATAAAAATCCAAAGAAGGATTAATTTGTTACTTTCACCTAGATCATATGTATTAGCCTTTCTTTCCACACAATTTCTGGTTTATATGGGTTCAAAAGTAGAGATAAATTTGAAGATACAGTAAATAGCTAAAGCCGCAGAACACAAAGACATGATAACTCGATGAACACCCGGAGACATATTGATATGTGTTTACTTTGACAGGTTTAACTTCATGTGTTTTCATAAGTCACTGCTCTCTTCTGGGAAAATTTCTTTTCATCTTTGGGAAATTGTTTCTGACAATACCAGGAAGCATGATATTCTAAATACACAAAGTATAGAGAGAAAATCACTCATGCATTATCTGGTCTTTACATTCATGTGATTCTTTGATCTCCCATTTCAGCTTAATTTTCCCACAAGCACTTGCAAACTTCTTGTTTGTACACATTGAAAGGAGAAACGATAAAAATCACAGAACATACTTGAAACCACACATTTTCCTTTGTAGTTATTGTGTCTAGACTACAGGATAGCTTTCTTTTATTAGCGTACCTTTAAAGTTGAAAAAAAAGAGTTTTGTTTAGTTTTTGCAAATCACCATTTGCTTTAGACAGACGTATAATTCTAGCAAAATATCCACAGCGTAGAAACCTATGGAAAACTTAAAAGGGTTTGCCCAAAAAGTACAACCAGCAACTGTCACAGCAGAGTTTTGGCCCCAGGCCAAAAATTAGATCTTCCAACCTTAATCTCTTCATTTCTCTAAAACAACATAACATACTATTCCTTTCCACCTGGTGGCTTTCTAAATAGACCTTGTGTTGTTATCAGAATCTGAAATTGTTTTCAGGTAATGTATGTTTTTCCCTGAATGTAAAATATTAATATGTAAAGCAGTATTCATTCTTTGCTTTCAACGTTAATTCTTTCAATTATCTGCCTTAGTTGAGGCATTTCTAAATGTCTCTCTACATTGAGGGAATGAATTGCCATTTGTATCTCTACATTCTATTTGTTGATACATGTAATTTGTATTTTTTTCCTCAAAATTTCCCACGTTTTCTCAAAGCCTGCATTATGAAGAATGCCGTTAGGATATGGACTTAATAGGGACAAATAATTCCAAGTTGAATTTCACAGGTTTTAGTACAACCTAGCTTGAACCAGATCTATAAATAACATCTGTGCTAATTGACTCACAGGAGTCTTGGAAAATCAAGGCAAATCTCAAGTTATCCCAATGATGTAAACCAAAAAACAGCTAAATAGTATCTACTTCATTACAAATAATTGTGATTTAGAGACAACTGAATCCAGTAACTGAATGAAAAATATATAGAACAATTGATAATTAAAGCAATTAATTTTTCGGTATTTTTAGGAACTGAGGGTTATCAGTATTTATCAGGTTATATGACCTGGAATCAATCCGTCCCTCCCAGCCAGGTCAAATCACCAAAGTTGGAAATGAAGATGTGATGAAGATTGCAAACAAGAAACAAAAGGAAAAAATTAAAAATGGACATTAGGCAGATGAAAAAAAAAACTTGTCAATCTCAAAAGAAATCAAGGAATGACACATAAATGTGCCTTTAATACATTCTTTAAATTTTAATAATTGACAAATTAATTGATAATACATTATCAGTATTTTAATCATTAAAATTATAAAATTGTTGCCTATTAGATTGGACAGAGTATGACTTACTTACTTTAAAAAATAGCCCCAGGGGTGCCTGGGTGGTGCAGTCGGTTAAGCGTCCGACTTCAGCCAGGTCACGATCTCGCGGTCCGGGAGTTCGAGCCCCGCGTCGGGCTCTGGGCTGATGGCTCAGAGCCTGGAGCCTGTTTCCGATTCTGTGTCTCCCTCTCTCTCTCTGCCCCTCCCCCGTTCATGCTCTGTCTCTCTCTGCCCCAAAAATAAATAAACGTTGAAAAAAAAAAAAAGTTTAAAAAATAACCCCAGAATAAGAGGCTACTCGAGACCTAACAATGCTTAAAAACAAGACTTGAAAGTAACTCTGACCCACAGGTAGGTTAACTACTTCCCAAAACTTGACACTCTTTGAAGGATGACATCTATATTCAAAATAAAAAATGCACAATGTCCAGCATTCAATAAAAATGACAAAATATACAAAGAAGTATTAAAAAAATGTGACTTGCAACCTAGAAAAAAAAAAAATCAGCAAGTAGAACCAGAAATGACAGAGATAATGAAATTAGCAGGTAAGGGCTTTAAAACCTATCTGCTACAAATACATTCAAGAATTTAAAGAAGACATGCACATAACAAAAAGCTAAATGGAAATAATGAAACTAAGTTAAATAGAACTTCTAGGGCTGAAAAACTAAAATATCTGGAATAAAAAGTTCACTAGCTCAGCCTAATAGAATATTAGAGCTTATAGGAAAAAAAAGACGAGACTAATGAATTTGAGGAAAGGGCAATAAAAACTATCCAAGCTGAATCAAAAGGATAAAAAAATGCTGAAGAAAAGATGACCTAAATTCTAATGATATGTGCAGCAAAATATTGCAATTTAACATATCCTTAACTGGAGTTCCAGAAAGAAGAGATACAGGAAAATATTTGAAGAGATAATGGCTATAAAAATTCCAAATTCGATGAACATTATAAACCCACAGATCCCAGAATGCTCAACAAACCCCAAGGTGAACAAACAGAAAGAAAACCATGCCAGAAAACATATATCAAATTGTTAAAAGCAGTTATTTAAAACATTTACAACAGCCAAGTAAAGATTCGTTATGTACAGGGGACTGATGTTAATAACGACTAGACTTCTCATCAGAAAATCGTGTAAGTCAGAAAGCAATGAAAAGACTTCTTATTTATTTAATTTTATTTATTTTTTTTTGAAAAGGTTTCTTTAAAGTACGGAAAGAAAACAAGCAGGCACTAAAACCTAGAATTGTATGTCACTTTCTCCATCACAAACAAAGGGGGATTTGTTGATAGTCCTGCAAGATACATTAAGGATGTTCTTCAGGTTATATATACATGATAAAAAGATTTTTTTTTTAAAAACTTGGCTCTATGCAAAAGAATGAAGAGTGTTAGAAATGATAAACATGTGAGTAAAGGTAGTTTTCTTCTTTTTAAGTTTTTTTTTTTTCTAAAAAAAAATTCATTGTTTAAAGCAAATATAGAGAAAACCAAAACCAATCATGTAAGACTGTAAGGGCAAGGAATGCCTGTTGGATTTGGCAGTAGAGAGAATATTGGTTGTCCTTGCCAAAACAAGTTGCAATGAAATATAAGACCAGAGGGGCACCTGGGTGGCTTAGTTGGTTCAGCTCAGGTCATGATCTCACCGTCCATGAGTTCGAGCCCCATGTCGGGCTCTGTGCTGACAGCTCGGAGCCTGCAGCCTGCTTTCTGTGTCTCCCTCTCTCTCTGCCCCTCTCCCTGCTCAAAAATAAATAAACACTAAAAAAATTAAAGAAGAAAAAAAGAAATATGAGACCAGAAGCCAGTCTGGTGGGTTGACAAGTGAATGGTGGCACTATTTTTATTTTGGTTTTGGAAAACAGGATTGTTTTTATAAAATGATGTTATCAATGTTAATATATGTGATTGTTAATATAATATATGACTATATGTTATACAATTTTATTTTATTTTTGAAGTTTATTTATTTATTTGAGGAAGGTGGGCAGAGAGAGGGAGAGAGAGAGAATCCAAGCAGGCCCGCACCATGAGTGCGGAGCTCAATGCAGGACTCGACTCACAGAACTGTGAGATCTTGAGCCAAAACCAGGAGTCAGACACTTAACCAACTGAGCCACCCAGACATCCCAATGTAACTGTTATTTTAAAATAAATTGATAAATATTTAAAACTTTACCCATTTTAATTTATAATATGTATAATACAGCTAAAATTATTGGTTAGACCCCAGATAACACAAATTCTTTGAGGTTTCTTTGAGGTTTTCAATAATTCTTAGGCATATAAAGAGATTCTCAGACCAAAAAGGTTTAGAGCTACTGCATTATAAAATGCTGACCTCGTGAGCTTTAATGCTGTGGAGACAAAATTATTCTGAAGTAGAAAATAAGATTGCTAATGGTTTGGTCTTATTTAAAAGGAAGCAGTAAGTTTAATGCTTTCACATATGGCACCTTATTATTCATTTTTAATGATGTATAGGTGTGACGACTGCACCTAGGGTTTGCATTTGAATCTCAAGTGATCATTACTGAATACAGAGAAGGAAAAAATAACATCTGGATATCACAAAATAAACCAATAACACAGATTGGCTCATGCATATTTAATTTGCATATTAATTTACCTACTGAGAAGCAAGGCTTGCAAAACAAAGGAATAAACTCATAAACATTACCTGAATTATTGATCTATTTGATCCTTTGTAGAAGGTTCATTATGCAAAATTTTTGCTCTTTAAATAAATGACATTTGAATAGTTGAAAAAAATTGCTCTCTCATTATAATCACTGGGCCCTGCTATGCTAATGAAAGCAAAGATGGAAGGTAGAGATTTACATAATTGAACACCATTTGAAAATGAGGTACTAGTTGGAGTCTTATTTATACATTAGAAAACTTGAAAACTGTCAGAGATGATGATTAACTAGGAAAGAGCAGAGGATAGTACATTTATCTCTCATCTCTCTAGTTTTTAGGGTGCGAGGTAGATTTCTATCCACCCATTAACACTCATTCACTTAGTCGCCTGTGTGATCTATATATCCAAGATGATAGGGTCTTGTGCCCACATCCAAACTATATTTATTTCCTTGTGAAAGTATCCTCGCATGAATTAGAGATTAAGCTTTGTTAAATTGTTAACTCAGCTTTGCACGTCTTCCCAAAATGTCCTTTATTATTTGAGTCCAACTTATTCCTACAGGACTCCCTTAAGTCCTTCTTACTATCTTGAGATGAAATAATCTTTTGCTTCCTCAGTATTAACACAGAGTATTTTAAGTTTTATTCTGTGTTGTTACCTTAGAGTGCTTATAAAATATCTTGCACTATAATTATTGATATGCATTTTACATCACTGACTACATTATCAGTTCCTTGAGGTAAACTAGCATTGTGTCTTTATTTATTTACTTTTTTTAATTTTAGAGAGACAGAGAGAGTGGGGAAGAGGGACAGAGGGAGAAAGAATCTTAAGCAGGCTCCACACTCAGTGTGGAGCCCGAAGCAGGGCTCAATCCCACCACCCGGGATCATGACCTGAGCAGAGATCAAGAGTCGTACACTCAACCAATTGAGGCACCCAGGGGTCCCACCCTAGCACTGTGTCTTCTTCAGCTTTGTGTCTGACTGGGCTTTGTCTGTCTTGATCTGGTGCACAGCTGAGAATGTAGTAGATGGTTATTTTGTATTAACTACAGTGAATTAAACTTCAGCAAGTTCTATCAGCTCAGTTCAAATGTCCTGGTGTGAGGACCAAAGAAATAAACTTTACCCAGGGAAAGCCAAGTATCAAGAGTCCCATCTTCATATTTTGTATTATTATTGAATAAGAATTAAAGAATATTTCCTGCTGTAAAAGAAAAAATATAAAATCTATGTTCTTAAATCTTGAGATAAATGCTAAATATATAGCCTTTTGTTTCTTCCCTCTGAATTATATTTAAGCCGTAATTACTAAATATTAGGTTATACAGAGACATGAACTATTAGAGAGGTGAGATATCTATAGCAGCTGCCACATCAAGGTTCCACTTTGAAGAGTCAACTTTTTTTTTTTTTTAATTAAATTTTTTTTTTCAACGTTTATTTATTTTTGGGACAGAGAGAGACAGAGCATGAACGGGGGAGGGACAGAGAGAGAGGGAGACACAGAATCGGAAACAGGTTCCAGGCTCTGAGCCATCAGCCCAGAGCCTGACGCAGGGCTCGAACCCACGGACCGCGAGATCGTGACCTGGCTGAAGTCGGACGCTTAACCGACTGCGCCACCCAGGCGCCCCAGAAGAGTCAACTTTTAATCACATCTTTGCCTCATTCATCTTCTAAGCTGCCAACAATATCTCAATGGCTTCCTAACTGAATTTCTTCTCTGTACTCATGTTTTCTCCTAATCCTACAAACCATAGCTGAGTGAGTGTTTCTTACATTTCTACATTGGTTTAGTCAAAGGACATTTATTGATGTGTCTGTCGAGGAGGGAAAATAATTTCCCCTCCACTCTTCTAGATTCTTGGCTGAGACCCCCGTACCAAAAGACAGATTAGTAGGAGAAAAATGAACACCTCCTATATATATGCACCTCCTATATAGCATGCACACCTCCTATATACAATGGGAGATATCCAGATGACCCAACCCAGCTAAAGACAAAAGAAAATGTTGGGGGTGCAGGGAGCAGAGACCAGTTATGGGAAGTCGTCAGGAAGGCACAACACACAAAGGTATGGTGGTTATGTAGAGTAAGCCATTGCCTTCTCTATCGATAAGAGTTTCAAAAGATTTAGTCACCTTCCTCTTTCTGGTAGAGAGATGGAGACACCTTCATAAATGGAGATATCCAATATATGTGTAAATGTCTCATAGAAAAATAATTTCCACACATTTTTCAGAGCTTCTCTTGGATCTGCCCTTTCTTAAAAATACTCATCCTCAAAAGGTCAGTATACCAGAGAAGGATATTTTGGGGTGGTATATTTTGTTCCACTTCATGTCAAACACACAGGTCCTGGAGGACCAAACATACTTCCCAAGACCTGATCAATCACATACCCTATGCCTATTGTCCTTCATCCAGGGTTGAGCATATAACCCGAGCTAGAACAGTCAGAGCCCTTCCCCAAGAATTTTTTAGTTGAAATAGGTGCTAAAGACCTCTTTACTTCACTAAAATATCAGTGTCTGACCCCAGACGGCTGGTAATTGTGTTCTCTGCCACATGAATCAGCCAGAGTGAATGAAGCTGATTATCAGAGAACAACATTAAAAAAAAAAAAAAAAAAAAAAAAGAGGCAGAGAAAGCAAATTCTGTATCCAACCAACCTCTGGTTCTGTTTCTTGAAGGAATCTAGAGTTGTTAGAGGAGGCAGGTAGTTAGGTTCTAATAAGAGGTCAGCAATGAGGAAATCATGGCCAGCTATTGGGGAAAATCCAAGGCCTATCTTGGCTACGCTCCATAATAAGCCAGATCAAACTTGACAGGTCCAGGATGGCAGGTGCCATGACAGGAAATCCCTGACCAAATTGGGAAGAAATATCATGAAACTCTGTCATTATGTCACCCCAAGTAATGAATATTCCACTGCCTAGTTGACAACTGTCAATAAAAGATAGAAATCCAACTCCCAGGGTGTGCATCTCTCTCTCTCTCTCTCTCTCTCTCTCTCTCCCTCTCTCTCTCTCTCTCTCGGGTTTACTTACTGTCAAACTTCGAGAGTATTCTTTTTGCTTTAATAGACTTCCCCTGCTCCTGTTATTCAACTGCATGTCTGTCCTTGAATTCCTTCTCATGAGAAGACCAACAACCTTTGGCAACTCCTTTGCATCTGGCTGGGTCGAGGCCCCAGGGCCCTGGTATCTCCCCACTTCACCCAGCAAGAGAGTGGCCCTGTTTTCTGGAATGCTTCCTTCTGTGAACCATTCCAATATTCTTCCAGCACCCCTTCCTTCTTTTTATTTTTATTACAAAGGTAGTTCAAACAACTGCTATGGTAAAGAATTATAAATTATCTTGAAGGTCTTTTTTCTAACAGCTACAAAGCTAAAAAGAGGATAAAGTAAAATCTTGGTATTTGCAAGGAGCATTATGTCACATGTACATTCCTGTGTCATGAATGTTACCCAATTTTGGTAATAAAGATTAATGCAACATTGCAATATGAAATCTGAGAATCAAAATTTAAACTGAAATGAAAATAAAATGTCAATTCTCAGTTCAGTTTTCTAAAACTAATGGGCAAAATGCACCGGGACTGCGCTGATAATCAAAGAAATGACAGTAGGTTTTCTCCTTATAATACATAATTATAAATAAAATATTACTTTAAAGTAAGCATATTATGTGTAGGGTGCAAATCTGCTGGTATATTTATATCAAAACACAACATTTAAGTACTTTCACAATCTGAGACAATCATTTGAGCTTTGTTCATCATACCCTTTATTGTATCCTTTACTCTCACTGAGGTACTCTGGTACCTGTGCAAAAGCTTTGGTTCCTTTGGTACAAGTGGAAAAGCTTGAGAAAAGTGTTATAGGAGACAAGAAGCCATTGCGAAGTTTATCATGGAAATGACATTATCAGATTTGTGTTTCAGAGTTCACAGAGTTGCACTTGTGTATAGTAATAAGAAAAAGCACTTGATAATTGCTATTAACAGAGAGGGTACTGGACTCCATTGCAGCTTCTCTTAAGAGTGATAAACCGGGGCGCCTGGGTGGCTCAGTCGGTTGAGTGTCCGACTTCGGCTCAGGTCATGATCCCACAGTTCAGGAGTTCGAGCCCCACGTTGGGCTCTATGCTGACAGCACAAAGCCTGGAACCTGCTTCGGATTCTGTGTCTCCCTCTCTCTCTCTCAAAAATAAACATTAAAAAAAATTTTTAAAAAGACTGATAAACCAATATGCTGGCAGCAATGTTGCATAAACTTGAAAATTTATCTAAATTCCTATTATTTTTAAATTGCAGCACAGCAGTAATTCCCTCCTGTTTGTTACCACTGCAGAGCATTTTACCTAAGATATTAAATATTTAATTGTATCTCTCTCCTCCACAGAAGTATAAGTTCTTTGAAAGCTGAGACTTTCCTTTATGTATTGCTATAGACTTATCACCCAAAATCTTTGCTTGGCATAGTCTAGATAATATGTATATGTAATGCAGATAATATACATATATATATATATATATATATATATATAAAATGCATAAAATATAAGATATAGATAAAGAATCAATGAGCACCAAAAAAAATTCCTGATAGAACTGTAAGGAAAATAACTTTGAATATTTATAACAATAATATAGAGCTCAAAGCATACTTAACATTTTACTTACTTGAATCAGTTGTGGGCAAGCTTTCTTTAAAAAGCTGACTTAGAAAATAATCCTTTATTATTTTCTTTTATTTTCCAGATAAAAGGTAATCAAGTTAATAATGATTTCCCCTTAGGGAAAATACCATTTCCCCAATAATAAGAAAGACCCTTGAAAATGCTGCAGTAATTTAAAAGCTTAGTCATGTATAGAAAGTTATAATGAACTTAACTAAATAGAATAAAAATGAGGAAAAAAGATATAAAAGAAAACTAAAGAGTGGAAGAGTGGCCAAACGCAGTATTTTGACAATCTTACATCCCTGTGTGCTACTTTGATAAGAAAAAAATAAATTCCAACTTACTATTTAAAAAGCAAGGTAGGAAGGAAGGAAGTTTGGTTGGAAGGGAGGAAGGAAGTGAGAGAGGTCATAACATTCCATCAGCTGACTGCATGTTCTTGAACAAGTCACTTTAACTTTTTGGGGTCTTTGCAGTCTGTGATATGGATCTATTTCCTCCTTCACTCGGTAATCGTGAGGCTCATGTATAATAATGAAATGTATGAAAACATATTTCCATTCATTCCCTCCTCTGATCTTTAGGTGCACAGTGCCGTGTATAACCATTAGTTTCTTGGAAGGATAAAAAAAGTTTTATTATTCTTTGGGAGAAGGTCAATTAAGTAAACAAATAGCTCCCTCAATTCGCAAGTGTACTTTGCACCTGCTTTGCTATATAAATTGTGTAGAATTTTATCCTGGCTCTATAGTCTTTATCCTGCATGCATGTTCCATATTTATGTGGAGGGATCTCTCTTTGTTAGTATAATTTTCAATTCCCAGCAAGATAAATGACTGAAGAAAAACATTTGTTTCATACAGGAAAAAATGTAGATCAAAGTATGCTTTTTGCTTCTGTTGAAACTTTAATTTTTAAACTCGCTGTTATAATGTATGCTCCATCAATCAAATCAATCAAAGCAGCGGTGATCTATGAAAGCAAGAGGCTTCTGAGGCCAAGAGGTAGCATGAGGGAGCTGTCCTAGTTACAAGGACTGAAAAAAAATAAAAGAAAAAAAAGAAAAAAAAGAGGAAACAAGCATAATTGAGACCAAGTTCTAATAACAGGAAGTTGAGTAAAATGGCAAATGGTTCTTCTATACAGCAATCCAGCCAGTGGCCTGAAGTATAAGAAACAGGATCTAGTAACCTTGGAGAGAAGATCAGACACACAATAAAGAGTGCAGTTTAGGGGCGCCTGGGTGGCTCAGTTGGTTGAGCGTCCGACTTCAGCTCAGGTCACGATCTCACGGTCCGTGAGTTCGAGCCCCGCGTCGGGCTCTGGGCTGATGGCTCAGAGCCTGGAGCCTGCTTCCGATTCTCTGTCTCCCTCTCTCTCTGCCCCTCCCCCATTCATGCTCTGTCTCTCTCTGTCTCAAAAATAAATAAACATTAAAAAAATTAAAAAAAAAAAAAAAAGAGTGCAGTTTAGGGACACCTGGCTGGCTCAGTCAGTTAAAGCATGTGATTCCTGATCTCAGGGTTGTGAGTTCAAGCCCCATGTTGGGTGTAGAGATTACTTAAAAATAAAATCTTGAAACAAAAAAGTGTGCAGACCCAGGAAAGGGTTCTAGCCCACTGGGACATACTAAACCCAATGAACTGTGTCACTCCCATTGTTAAAAATAATGAAGGACTACTGATTTAAGTAACGTTGAGACAACTTGGAAAGTCCCCTATGAAAAATCACCTAAATTCTCAATAAAATAACAACAATCATACATTTAATTGTATGACTGAGCTCACATGAAAGTAAGAGAAACTTCCAGGAACCAACAAAAGAGAGATAAAGTTGATTTTCAGATGGAATGGAAACGCTTTGTCCCTTACCTCGAGAGAAGTGTGCACGTCTGGCTTTTACTCTGAGCAAAGATCAAGGCAGCAGAATTTAAGATTCACTGCTTAGGATATCCTGTTTTAAGTTCCCTGGTGGCTCCCAGGGTCAGCTTTTTATCTAAGTTTTGCAATCGGCCTACCTGCTTTGAAAAGCTTGACTCAATTACTTGAAGGGCCTCCTTGGAAGCTTCTCTTTGAGCTTTCACAAAGTCATGATTTCTCCCACTGACCCTGAGGTTTAGCTTGGAGACACAGTGCAGTCCATGTTGGAGCGAACAGGACCCTTGGACATCTTGCCCTTGAGATGTCTATCACTTCAAAATGTTTGCTACGTTCTCTTTCTTTTATCCTACCACATTCTCTGCCTTGAAGTAAAGGCCTTGCACAAGTATGCTCTTTGGAGTCTCATGAGCCCTTTCAAAGAACTGGGGAAATCTTTGCAGGTCTGGGAAGAATTGTGACAAGCACATGAGTGGACACTGTTGTATCATTAGGAAGGAAGTTTAAAGGAAGTGGCCTTTGCTCATCTCGGGAACCAAGAGTTTGGATGTCAATACGCTGGGAGGGATAGAATCTTCTTAAGGCTGCAAGTTAAAACTGAGACCCCGGGAAGCTTTCACCCTCAGTAAAAGACGAACTAGAGACTATTTGTCCACCAGCTTCAGAAGAAGAAATGTTTTTTTTTCATCCTGGGCTATTTTTTGGGGGGGGCGGGGGGAGTCTCCTTTGAGAATTCAGAACCACAGGCCTGACTACGTTTTAGTTTAGGATTTGAATTCACTTGACAGCAATAACAATGAAAAAGCTTTATGCAATAGTAAACCCTGGACACGGATGTAACTGGAGAGGATTTGGCTGAAGCCAGTGCAAAACTCCTCAAGATGGAAATTGGAGATGGGCTCACTTAGAGCCACACAGTCTCCTCACTCCAGCCACGCAGCATTCCCAAGTTAAATCCCAGAGATGATGAGCCCCAGTCTCAACCTGCAACAAATATGAGGGAATAGCCCACCATGAGTGGAAACCCATAGACACAATATACGAGAAGATTATATTCTGAGAATTGTAACAATTAAGTTATTAAAGTTTATTTTAAAGGGATCACATTCACTAAATAGAAGATTTTTTTGATGAGCAAAAAAGAACTACCAAAACAACCAGTTTTTCATAAGAACCAAATATTATTTCTAAAAATGAATCCCCAGTCATTAAATATCAAGTGGAAAAATTACAGAGTATATTTGATAAAGCTCAGCTAATGATGAATTCTTCTCCCCCCACACAAAAAAAAGGTAACTATGCGGGGTAATGGATGAATTAGCTAGATTGTGGTCATTATTTCACAATGTATGTGTATATCAAACCATCCTGCATACACTGTAAATGTACACATTTTAAATTTGTCAATTACATCTCAACAAAGATAGAAAAAATTAGAATAAAACAAATGATGAATTAACAAACTTCAAAACAGTGTGAAGAATCACATTACATTATTACATTAATAATGTGTGGATACATTACCGAGACACAGAAATGAAACTACAATAAAGAGGTAGAGAAGACAGCACACTGAGGGTTTAAGTATGTCTAGTAAAGGGGCACCTGGGTGGCTCAGTCGGTTAAGCATCCAGCTCTTGGTTTTGGCTCAGGTCATGATCTCACCATTGGTGAGATTGAGCCCTGTGTCCAGCTCTGTGCTGACAGCATGGAGCCTGGCTGGGATTGTCTCTCTCCCTCTCTCTCCCTCTCTCTGCTCCTCCCCTGCACATATGCATGTGTGGACTCTCTCTCTCTCTCTCTCTCTCTCCCCGTCTCTGTCTTTGTCTCTCTCTCTCTCTCTCTCTCAAGATAAATAAATAAATAAACTTAAAAATAAGTTAAGTCCAGTAAATAAGCCAGAAGACTAGAATAAAGAGAAAGGCAAAGATTCTGTTACAAGAGATCATGGCTGATGTTTCAGAAATGAAAGAAAACTCTGGGCCCTCACAAGCAAAGAACATGCAGTCGTGAGCAGGACTCAAACAAATAAACACACGAACAAAGCCCACAGTGCACTGAACATGATGCAGTGTGGCAATTCTCAAACACTTTGGTCTCAGTACCCCCTCCAGTGTGATAATTCGCTGGAAAAAATAAAACATATTAACATAAATATTTACATGAAAAATAACTACGTTTTCCAAAACTACTAAGAAGAGTGCCATTGTTTCACATTTTTGCAAGTCTCCTTAATTACAACTTAAGAGAAGACAACCTCTGCCTTCTACCTGTCTCAATATCCGTCATGTGGCCTCTGAAAAACCCAAGCACCCACTGTGACAGAGTGAAAGGCATCTCTTATATTATTACAAATATCCTTTCAACTCATGAATCCTCTCACTGCTGACAAGTGACACTAAAGAACGAAAAAAAAATAAATAAATAAAAGATAGACCTAAAAACTACTCTGACAGGAAAAAAACAAAAACAGATGGACTGAAGTCATCAGCCAAAGAGAGAGATTAGAAAACATAGGACCTTCCGGGATCTGCTGTGTAAACTTCAGTTAGGCAAAGGGCTCTTGAATATATAACATTAAAAGTATAATAGTCTTCAAAAGGCACCATTAAGATGAAAAAAAAAATCCACCTTCTCTGGGAAAAGACTTGCAAATCATATAATTTACAAAGGACTTATTTAAAAGCATAGAAAGAACACTAACAATTCAGTAAGAAGACAACAACCCAATTTTGTAAATGGGGAACATATTTGAATAGACATTTCACCAGAGGTATATGAATGGTGAATAAACACATGAAAAGATGTTTGGTATCATGAGTCATTTGAGAAATTCCAGTTAAAACCACAATGACATATTATTCCCCAAGTACTTGACTGGCTGTATTCCAAAAGACAGATGGAGACAAAAAGACAAATGGAGGGTGTGAAGAAACAAGGCGCCTGCCATATCGCTGGTGGGAATGTAACACGGTGCAGTCACCTTGCAAAACAACTTGAAGTTTCTCGAAAAGTTAAACATCCACTTGCCATCAGCCCCAGCAACCATACTGCTTGGCATTTTCCTAAAGGAATAAAAGCTATGTCCACACAAGATCTGTCTGTGAATGTGCATTGCAGCACTACCCATAGTAGCCGAAAGTGATCTTTTAGGGGAAAAGAACTAGATTTTGGTGATGGCTACACAATTCTATAATTTCACTACAAGAAATGAAGGGCACACCTAAATAGGTGCATTTTGTGGTTCTATAAATTATATCTCAATGAAACTCTTTTTTAAAAAAGACAGTGGTTAATCAAATTGGATAATAAACATAATCCAGATATGTATTATTAACAAAAAACACACGTAAGGATACAAGGACACCAAAGATTAAAAGTAAAAGAACAAAACAAAACTAGGGCAGAACATTTAAAAGTAAGCTGTGTAGTTAAATTAATATCACACAAAATAAGCTGTAGAGTAAGGTAAATGTAATCAAGGATGTTTCCAGGATGAATTTTATGACTCTTGTGTTCAAAAGTTTCTTCAAGTCCTAGATCACATAGTCAAACAGAATAAATAAGTTATAAAGATTAAAACTTCCACTGGTTACAAACAACATCATTGTCAATACAGAAAATCCAATCAAATATATATAGGTAAACTGTTAGAGCTAATAAGAGAGTTCAAGTTTACTGGATTTGAAATCAATCTACAGGAGTCAGTTATGTTCCTATAGACTATAAATGACTACTAAAAATTATATTTTTTAAGAAGACATTTATAATAGCAACAAAACTAAATGCTACCTAAGAAGAAATCCAATGGGGGTGCCAGGTTTGCTCAGTAGGTTGAGCGTCTGACTCTTGATTTCGGCTCAGGTCACGATCTCATAGTTCATGGGTTCGAGCCCTGCATCGGGCTCTGTGCTGACAGCTCAGAGCCTGGAGTCTGCTTCTGATTATATCTCCCTCTCTCTCTGCCCCTCCCCGCTTGCACTCTCTCTCTCTCAAAAATAAGTAAAAACATTAAAAAAAAATTTAAGAACAAAAGAAGAAATCCAATGAAATGATGCAATTAGTCTAGAGAGAGTACAATAAAAATTTAGTGGAAGCCATAAGAAAAGATCTAAATTTATAGAATTATTTGCCCCATCTTAAGATGACCCAGTCCCATGATGATGGCAAGTCTTCTCAAATTTATCTACACATTCATGGGAATCACCATCAAAAGCTTAACTTGACCAGCTAATTCTAAAATTAGTAAGGAAGAAAAAAAAAATCAAACATGGACAAGGCAATGTTAAAGAAGAAAAAGACAAGGGGATTTATCCTAACAGATAGAAATAGTTATTCTAAAGCTAGTACTGTGGAAGTATCTTACTCATGCAGGGATACACAAGCTGTTGGAGCAGAATAAGGAGACAAGAAACTGACCCACACACAGGTGGACACGTGATAAACCATTGAGGCGACACTTCACTACCAGTGGAGAAAGAATGGACTATTTAATCGTATGATGCTGAGACAGTCATCCAAATCGAAAATTTGTGTAAGTTAGATCTTTTACACAATACACAAGTAACAATGTGGAACTGGCTGAGGACTTAAGCAAAAAAAAAAGTTTAATTAAAATGTATGGAAATATGGAAAGAGAATCCATAGAACAAAAACCTTAATGCCAATAACATTGAAAAATTACTCATTCTTATTAATGATCAGACAAAAGGCAAGTTAAAACCCATAGAAGGTAAAATGCTGCACTCAAATTAAGCTGGCAGAAATGTAAAAGCCTGGCAATATCAAGTGGTGGCACGAATTTTTTTTAAAAAGGGAGTATTTTTTGTGGGTGTGCATAGATATTTATTATTGTTATATATTCTTTTTTTATGAAATGTATTGTCAAATTGGTTTCCATACAACACCCAGTGCTCATCCCAACAGGTGCCCTCCTCAATACCCATCACCCACCCTCCCCTCCCCCCCACCCCCATCAACCCTCAGTTTGTTCTCAGTATTTAAGAGCCTCTTATGGTTTGCCTCCTTCCCTCTCTGTAACTTTTTTTCCCCCTTCTCCTCCCCTCTGGTCTTCTGTTGAGTTTCTCAGAATCCACATATGAGTGAAAACATATGGTATCTGTCTTTCTCTGCCTGACTTATTTCACTTAGCATAACACTCTCCAGTTCCATCCGCGTTGCTACAAATGGCCAGATTTCATTCTTTCTTGTTGCAAGTAGTATTCCATTGTATATATAAACCACAACTTCTTTATCCACTCATCAGAATATTCACACACTTTTGCTGGAAGTGTAAAATGGTACCCCCCACCCAGAGACACAGTGTATTAATATATGGTGAAGTTGAAGATATTTATACACATTTCCTACAACCTCGTCATTCTTCTAGATAGGTAAATCTGTGTCAAATCAGTTGACCATGAGGAACTTGAATATAATCGTGATACCCAAAACACTCTGCAGATCCATCAAGCTACAATTTCTGGGGGTGGGATTTAGGCATCAGAGTTTTTGACTACTCCCCAGCTGATTTCAACGTGCATCAAAGTTAAGACCCTCCACCTTAGAAGAATGTCAACATTTGTGTACAACTTGCATAAGAATGTTCACCAAAGCATTAGCACATACAGGAAAAAAATATATCTATATCTATATATCACTATCCAAACACTATCCATGGAAAAGGGGATAAATAATATTGGTATCTTAATTTAATATATAGATAAAATTAACTGGAGTTCCAAGTATCAAATTAATAAATCTTTTGCAAAATAAGTACACATTGCTGAGTTTTCATACATTTGTTATAAAAGGGTTAAAAAAAAAGAGTCGGCATGAGAATTATACACAACAGATTCAAGACAGTGCAGAATGACAGATTGAGAATGGAGAGAAACATATGGGGGGTAGCAACAAACTTGGAAACACTTTAGTTTTCAGGATGAAAAAGCGGAGGCAGGGAAATGAGCCAGTGTAGGAGAAAACAGGTTAACAGGTGTTAACAGGTGTGTGTTTAATCATTTTGTTTCTTAACTTACATTTGTGTTACACATATCCCCTTAGTGTATCAGATATTGTATGTCAAACTTGTCAAAAGACATTAAACAAACAGGATCAATGTTAAGACTAGCAGTGGATACATGGATATTTCTTATAGTCTGTATTTTTCCATACATTTGAAGCAGTCTATAATTTTAAAATTACTTTCCTCAAGTGAATATGCATGAATATGAGGCCACAAAATTTAGACAGAGCCTCTTTCCCAGAATTTAAATACTAATGGTGGAAATCCTGTGGATTTATGGTGAAAATGTCAATTCCGTATGCCCTTATAATTTTAAGTTATACTGCAAAGAAAAAGAAGGAAAAAACAAACCAACAAACCAAAAGTATATACCACTCAGTTATTGGAACCACTATGTAAATATATATAGTGTACTCAATACAAGTTTATTGTAAGAAGAGAATTAAATATTCAGAACAATCCCTCCATTTCCTCAACAGTCTTTGGATGTTGACTTTCCAGGTCATACTATATTTCTATAGACACTTGTAGGAGGTTTTAATTCAAAATAGCCTCCATATTACTATTAACCATAAAGTGGATCATGGTTAGTTTGGTTTAGGAGGGGAACAATCAACCTTCCACAGTTCCCTGCAAACCAAGAATATTAAAGCTTCTGGAGACTGATCTTGTCAGACATGTGAGTCAGAAGGAAACAAACTGAGGACACTGTGGAAGGATGGAAAATTATGAACCAGTTCCATATTCAGTTCTAGAATTCTTATTCTATATTCTCCCAAGTTCTGAAGATGCTAATCCTAAACAAATTGATTCATGAGAGTCAGGATTAAATTTATAGATAGGATTTTAAAAGTTGTGATGGAACATTCTCCTGATTACTGTGAATGGCACCAAATGAAACTGAGCTGGAATCTGCAATGAGATCGTTAAATGGAAACATGTCTTCAATTTATCAGATGTATTACAGAACAAGATGAAAAGAAATTGATAGGGAAAACACTCTGTTCTCAAAAACGGTTAGAGGAAATAGTCTGTTATTACAATGTGAAATCAATGAATTCTCTTCCTCTTTACCTTTTGTCATTATCTTTTAAAAAAATAAAGGTGGGGGCACCTGGGTGGCTCAGTCAGTTAAGTGTCCGACTTCAGCTCAGGTCATGATCTCATGTTCATGAGTTCAAGCCCCGAGCCTGCTTTGGATTCTGTGTCTCCCTCTCTCTCTGCCCCTCCCCTATTCTCTCTCTCTCTCTCTCTCTCTCTCTCTCTCTCTCTCTCAAAAATAAACAGTAAAAACTTTTTTTTTTAATTAAGGTGAACTTGTCTTCCTGTTTAATTTCACATTGGAACTCTTGGGATCTGAGAGCACTGATTGTAAAATTGCTTCCAATCTACTATTACGACTATTCTTTTGCAACCAAAAAATATGGAATTTTTGTTTGTTTTTACTTTTGTCATCCTGCAATTATTGTTCTGTCTCATCATCCACATCCTCCCACTGGAAAGCTTTCCTACTCTGGTACTATCCTGTTGACAAACTTCCTGAGCAGATTTCTCACTTTGACAGAAAGCAGTGATCAGCACTTCAGATGAGAAACTGACCTGGAGTTTATGCAAAGTGGAGCAATTATTTTCCTCCTAACAAGCTATAGATTTGCAAAAAACAGTGATTTGCTTTTTGATTTCCCAAAATCTTCAAGTAAATAACATAAAATATATAGAATTCTTTGGTGCTACTGTAAACCAGAGGCACTGTAATCAGTGAAATGGTGAAATTTACATTTACACTGATTTTCTTTGATTACCTCCCTCACGCAATCATGGAATCTGGACTTTCCCACCCATATTACTTTTAGATTAGTTGTGGCTTTTATTGACAGCCAAGTTTTATTATAAAACATACAAAATAATTGTAATAAATATGATTTAAGTGATTGTGCTGTACTTTTTCCCTTATATTGTGGAGAGATAAACTTCTATATATGGATAGTATTTTATGTACACACGGGATAAAGTTGTAATTTATTCTGGAAGAACACTCATCAGCGTGAGTTTATTCTAGCTTAGTTTTCACCAGTCTGGCATAGTGTCCCCATCAGTTTGCCCTTCCTGCTATGTTTAAAACTG
The DNA here is from genome assembly GCF_014898765.1 of Herpailurus yagouaroundi. Lineage (NCBI taxonomy): Eukaryota > Metazoa > Chordata > Mammalia > Carnivora > Felidae > Herpailurus > Herpailurus yagouaroundi. Next base: position 16,029,906 of record NW_024412397.1, read on the forward strand.
AATCATCTTGAAGTTTTTTTTTTTTTTTTAATGTATTTAAACAGTCACATAAGGATTAGTGATTTCTCTTTGGAGAAAAACCATGGGGGGAAAATCTTCTCTATTTAGAGCAGATGTGAATTATGTCTAAGCAGTTAAACATTTCCCTGTGTTTTTATTCATATTATTCCATTGGCCTGGAATAGTCTCTCCCTTTTCCATATTGAGCCAACTTACTCATACTCCAAAAGCATAATCGTGTCATGTTTGTGAAGATTCCCGACCTCCCTCACAGTTAACTTGTATCTTCCCCACTTCTCCCAAGAGACTTTTGAACCACTACAATCGCATAACTGATTGAGTCAAGCCAAACAAAAAGCACAAACCAAGTAATATCTCTAACCAGACTATGATCTTTCCAGGGTTAGGAATGGTGCTTATTTTATTCTGTATTTCTGGCCTCTAGTGTATGCCTTGCACATAGTAAGTGTTCAACTAAGAGTCTTTCGAAATGAATAAAAAAATGATCTTAGCCTCAGAACTGAATCTCTGACAGTGAGAATCTCGTCCCTTCAAAGAAGCTGTTAGGAGGATCCCTATGTCATCCTATTTTTATTGAGATGAGTCTTACCTGGCTTTCTCCATCTATCCCAAGGCAAACTTCCCCTCCGCTCAAACCGGCCACCATAATGCAAATGTGGATGTGTCCAGACTGATCTGGCCCTAAATCCTAAACCCATGTTTTAAAACTGACATTGGCCCTCAAAAGTTACTTAACTCTGAGGCTCAGATTCCACCTGTGTCTATCTCCACAGTCAGATCTGCAGTACCCTTGTACCTAAGGAAGGCAGAAGAAAGGTGTCCGAGAAAAGGCAAGGAGGAGTGCCTGGGTGGCTCAGTTGGTTAAGCATCCGACTTAGCCTCAGGTCATGATCTCATGGTTCATGAGTCTGAGCCCCGCGGTGCGCTCTGTGCTGACAGCTCAGAGCCTGGAGCCTGCTTCGGATTCTGGGTCTCCCTCTCTCTCTGCCCCTCCCCCACTCATGCCCTGTCTCTCTCCATCTCTCAAAAATAAATAAATAAATAAATAAACAAACATTAAAAGAAAAGACAAAGAGGAAGGGATTTGAAAGAAGGTGGAAAATCTGATGCTCTTTGAGAATGATCAGAGCTACAAGCTGCTTGGTTTTTACTGTGTAAATTCAATACAGTGTAGCTCACTTGCTATTTAAAAAAAAAAAAAAGAATGACACTCTTTGAGACAGAAAGACTGGAATGAGCATGAACGTGTACAATTTATTTATTCCATTTCAAATCATCAAAATAATTTATTTCCTCTTTTTCACTGTAGAGCAGCTGAAGCAGGAGGGGAGCTGCTGAAGCAATAGATTGAGGAAGGATCCATAATTCATTACAGAGTTTTGTGGATTTATATCACATGTAAAGCAGTGGTGAGTAATAGGTGAAGATAGTAGGAGTGATGAGTAATCAGGGTGAGTTGTTATTTTTTTTATCTCAGGACATTTTAGCTATACTTTTGGAAAATAAAGGCCTTTCTTTTTTTACAGAATGCATCATTTGACATTTGAATATTTAATAAATTCACCTGTTACTTCTCTTGCTTTAAAGGATATGAACTTTAGCAGACTTTAATAATAGTGCAGTACGAATTTATGGCAGAGGGAACGGATAAACATTTTAAACCGCATGAACTTAAAACAGACCTTTATAACCCAGACATAATTGTGATCACTCTTCAGTTCTCACTGGATATACTTTGGAGCCCTTGTCGGTGAGGTTCACCCCCACACACCATTCTTTTCTTTTCCAGACATTTCTCCCAAAATTATTTTTCTGCCCTCCACTTCTAGCTGCAATCTATTTTTAGCAACAATTTTGTTTTATTATGGACATTTTAACCCTTAGTTCTATTCCTTCAAAATAAGTATGATATTCTTTTACCCAAGGGCAACATCTTTCAAAGCATCCTAACATACTGAGAAAACACGCTTCATATCAAAAATGAACCATACCTGGTATAAAAGGGTGTCCTGGGTGATTGTACTGACCTCTATGAAAGAACAAGCAACTTTTTAATATAGAAAGTTTAGTGATGTCTGGAGAAGACAAAAAACTGATATATTTAGCTAACAATGAAAGTTAGAAGAAATATCATCCTTCAGTTTTTATTTTTCAAATTAATCCTAAATCCTGAGATCTCTCGGCCCTCAACACTTTTGTCACTACCTTTCATTAACTTCTTTCCATCTGTCCCTTCCGCAGTCAGCATAGGCCCCAGGGGCTCATGACTTCATTTCTTGCCTATGGTCTCAACTTCTTGTTATTGTTTTCTAGCCTCTCCCACTCAGCAAATCTTCCTCAAAAGTTTACCTCAACCGCTACCATACTTCCTCTCCCCAAAAAGATACAAGCCTTCAGCCTCCAATTTCTCTAGAAGCATAAATTCATCTTCATTTATCTACTTTTCAATCATTATTATCTAAAGCAATATCTCTCCTCTATGGCTCATCGTCCTCTGCATCATGTTCCAGCCGATGTTCTTTAGGGACCTCATTCCCTCATGAGTCCCCTCTTTCTCTTATGACTTCAACTTCTTCCCCTTTACTGGAAACAGAGTTCCAGCGGAAAGTGTTGTGGGTTGAATTGTGTCCCCATAAAACTCATGTTGAAGTTCTAACCCCTGTTAGAATTGAATTTGGAAGTAGGTCTTTAAAGAGGTGATTAAGTTAAAATAGGATCACTAGGGAGGATCTTAATCCAGTATGATTGGTGTCCTTATAAGAAGATTAGGACACAAAAACACATAGAGAAACAGCGAAGTCCCAGAGAATCACTGTCATTTATAAGTCAAGGAGAGGGGTCTCAGAAGAAACAGATTTTATCCATATCTTGATCTCAGACTTCTAGCGTCTAGAACTGATAGAAAATAAATTTCTACTCTTTAGGCTACTCAGTCTATGATAATAGACTAATATAGATTTCATTGGGCTTTATAGAAACGCAAAGGTTTTCCAACTTCAAAAACTCCTCTATTTTGAACCACCTTTATCACACAATGTCTTTCTTCTCCTTAAGAGTGATTCTCCTTGACTTGTAGATCATTCTACTTATATTTTCAAATAATTTGAATCCAATATTCAAAGTGGAATACAGGCATACCTCATTATTTTGCGTTTAGCTTTACTGCACTTTGCAGATAACGCATTATTCTTTTTTTTTTTTTACAAATTGGGGGTTCAAGACTTCAGTGCCGGAAGCACCACAGACGTGGTGGGAATAGCAAGAGAACTGGAATTGGAACGAGAGCCTGAAGATGGGACTGAACTGTTGGCATCTCATGGTAAAACTTGGACGAGGAGGAGTTGCTGCTTATGGATGAGGCAAAAAAGTGGTTTCTTGAAATGGCACCTACTCCTGGTGAAGACTGTTGAAACGACAACAAAGATTTAGAATTTTACATAATCTTAGTTGATAAAGCAGCCGCAGGGGTTGAGATTGACTCCGATTCTGAAAGAAGGCAGCCGTGCGTCAAATGCTATCAACAGCATCACATGCAATAGAGAAATCATTCATGAAAGGAAGAGTCAATCAATGTAGCAAACTTCACTGCTGCCTTATTTTGAGAAATTGCCACGGTCACTCCAACCTTCAGCGACTACCACCCTGATCAGTCAGCAGCCCTCCGCCACCACCAGCAGAAACATTATGACTTGCTGAAATCTCGGATGATGCTTAGCATTTTTTAGCAATAAAGTATTTTGTAATTAAGGTATGCACATTGTTTTTTAGACATAATACTACTGCACGTGTAATTGACTGTGGTATAGTGTAAACAGATTTTCTATCTGCATTGGGAAACCAACAAATTCACGTGACACACTTTCTAGTTGTGTGTGCTTTATTGTGATGGTCTAAACAAAACCCACAATATCTCTGAGGGAAGCCTGTAGTTAGAAAAGCAATAAATATTAAGTAGTATGGGAACGGGGAGAGAAAATGGCCTACCCTGCTTGTGAGAGCTGGAAAAGCTTTCACAGGGATGGGGAACAACTAGATTCTAAAGTTAACTTGTAAAGAAGAACAGAAGAGTATCTCAAGCAAAGGAGACTGGATCAAAACATACGGAGGTTTGAAGGCCCTAGTTACGAAGAAATCGTGGAGACACCAGTGTGATAAGTGCACTTGTTTGGAGATGGGAATGTGGATTGAGCTATTTGCATGCTTTTGGCTCTAAGACATACCTTGCCCTGTGTATTCAGTTACAGAAGCTTGTCTGCATGGGGAGCGGGCACAGGTAATACCCCCTTGTCATTTAAACTGTTCTATCTACAGGCCCCAGCCGGCAAATTTCAGTTAGTGGTCTCTAATTCCTCTGATTCAAGAGCCTTCATTTCCCTTTGACTTTGACTCGCTCCCTCCCTGCTGTACAGTGGGATGTCCAGCAGGCTGTTTGTTAGAGCCAAAGTAATCATTTTTCTTACCATGAGAACAGAGAAGACCAAAGCTGAAAGGACCTCTAACACACACACGCACACACACACACACACACACACACACACACACACACAGCAGAGAGCAAGCCAGTGCCTGGAAGGCCAGAGAGTTAGAACTTAACTATTTTCTCTTCAAATTACGGCCAACGCTAAAAATACACAGGTATTTATCTTAATTTTTCCTCATCAAAAGGATGAATGTTGAGGTGGAGTTTAATTCTCAGAGTGGCTACTGTTAGATGAAAGGTCAGAAGACTTGCTTTATTCTAAAAGGCAATTGTCCTTAGGCAGTCTCTCAGAACTCAGAAGGTTAGCAGCCCTAAAGGACATTGTTCTATGTTGAATATAATGAGATCCATGCTTTGTGCTCTGGGATAATAATTGGGAATATTCTTAAATTTGACTGGCTGATGGGGCATGAAATTCAATTATTGTTCATTCAAGTATTGTTTGAACTATACAAGTTTGTTCTTTCGTAAAATTTAACAAAAGGAAAGGAAATAAAGTGTCTTCCAGTTGAGAGATATAATTGACATTATTATCCTGTGATTATAATTAGCCTTATATTCCATTACTTTCTGAAGCCCAATCTCAGAAAAAAAAAAAAAGAGAGAGAGAGAGAGAGAGAGAGAATAGAACAGAATAAACTTGAAACACTTTGACGAGATCATCTACATCAACTTCATCAAGTTTTTCAGCTTAAAATTTTATAGCAAATATCTTTAGTATAAATATGTTAGAAATACATTTATTTGGTCATGAGATCAAGTCTCATTGAATTATTCTGTCAAAGTTAGAGTATCTCTTCTGAAATACTGACGTCAAATAATGCATGATTTTCTCTTACACCAGAAGCTGCCTTGTTAGTTTCCCTAGTATCCAAATAACTTCATCCTCTGTGCAGAAATGAAAATGCCGAATCAATCTTCCCTTGGAAACTTTCAATTTCCACACGATGGATTACAGCTATTTTGGAGAACAGCTACAATGTTTTTTATCAGCCTAGAAAAATATAGACTAAATTATTGGTTTTCATGAGGGATTGTAGTTGGATTTTTATAAACCTTCAGTTTCAACATGTATTAAAAATGCTGGGGCTAAATGTAAGTGCCTTTGGCTTTATGAGGTAAACCGTGGATCGTGCAAATTTGCACTTGTAAATCGCCATTTGTTTTACTTAGAAACTTTGCTGACATCAAGCACAATGTCTGTAGGTGAGCAGTAGAACCTTCCTTACAACCTTATCAGTGGGCAGGTGTGGTTAACGTCAAATAATGTCAATTTGGTTTTTACACTCAAACATTCTTTTAAAAAATAACAGACTATTTTGAAGCTAAATATGAGATAATTAAAGCAAGAATGAATATTAGATATTTGATTATTTACTTAGATTATCTAAATTTACCAACTTTACCTATGGTATGTTATCAGACTTTAGTTAAAACACACTAATTTTGGGGTGCCTGGGTGGCTCAGTCAGGCGTCCGACTTCAGCTCAGGTCATGATCTCATGGTTTGTGAGTTCAAGCCCCACATCTGGCTCCGTGCTGACAGCTCAGAGCCTGGAGCCTGCTTCAGATTCTGTGTCTCCCTCTCTCTGCCCCCCCTCCCCTACTAGCACTCTATCTCTCTCTCTCTGAAAAATAAATAAACATTAAAAATTTTTTAAAAACACACTAATTTAATACAAATCAAAGACCTGAGGTAAACCATTTATATGTGGTTCTAATAATCCAGTTAAGAATTATTTCACACCCCCAAAAAGGATCATTGAAAGATTGCTAAAATATTTGAATTCCAAACTTTTATAAAATCCATGGGAGATATCAAATTCTTTATGCATTATCTCCTCCTACCCCCACTTGGGCCTTTTAGAAAAATCACAATTAGAAATTTTATCTCGAAACCAGTCGCTATGCAAATAAAACTTGACCAAATGGTATTTTAGCAGTTCAGAACCTTCACTGTATAGATCCAGCTGCTTTGATGATCATGCATTAAGCCTCACACAAAATATCTTGCTGAAATAAACCAGTGTCCTTGCTACTATCAGTCAAAATCAAGTTGTTACAACTGGAAGATAGTTTTACAAACTGCACCTTCTACATCGCCTTTCATCTCCTTCCACCCAACAACATGGATACTTATCAACTGAAAAGCTAAAAACAGGTTGTTGTGGGGTTTTTTTTTTAATGAGTGAACTCTCAGATCGAAAATTAAAATCACTTTCCCTCAATCTACCAGAGATTAGAACTAAATAGTAAGTTGAAATACCACATCCAAAAAAAGAGTCTGAGTTGTTATTGTTTGTTTGTTTGTTTGTTTACATCCTCATTTCAAATTTACAAACTTCTGAAAATCCAGCTCCGTTAGTACTTAGCAGTGACAAACTTAATAATCTTTTTTATGTGGGTACAGTTGACACAGTATGTGACATTAGTTTCAGGTAACATTAGTACAAGTGGTGATTCAACTTCTCTATTCTGTGCTGTGCTCACAAGTGTTGCTAACATCTGTCATCTTACAATGTTACTGCGCTATCATTGACTGCATTCCTTACGCTGTGCCTTTTATTCCCGAGACATTCATTCCACAGCAGTGACATATTTTAGAGATCATATTGTTAAAGAAAGAAATTCCAAGATCTCTCATAGTTCAGATACGCCTTTGGAAAAACCTTAAGTAATATGCAAATATGTCCAGCTATGCCGGACATCTGTCCTTTCTTAGGAAACCGCTGAAGATACTGCTATTTTAAAAGAAAATATTGAGAATACGTATTTTGGATTAAAGCCTACATAAGTGAAATTGTCTTATTATTCTTCGTATAGAGGACAGAAATCATAAATCCAAGACTAGAGTTTTGTTCCCTTGATCATTTAGGTGTTGTTTTCGAACTCTAGAATTCTGTACAGAGAACGGGGCATAGAGGGCACTGTTGTACTTACAATCAGACCTGGGAAGCCCATGCAGGATGAAATTCAAGGAATTAATGGAGCAGGAGTGGCTCCTTTCACCTTGTTTACCAGAACAAAAAAACAAAAGTATTTTTAACTACTTGGTAGTCAAATTATGCTTTTACTTCTTCCAGTGTATTCAGAAAACCAGATTGCTGTATTACTTATACAGGAATTTCCTTACAACACAGCGAAATCGTTGGTGACATTATTCATTAAATGAGGTGGTGAGATTTATCCTGAGGCAGTTGGTACCGGATTTCAATTCTGGGAAAGAGACGTACTGGCTCAGAGAAGTCAAATTGAGGGAGAAGCAAATATGATTGGTCCAGGATTCCCACACGGAGATAAATCCTTTTCTTATCCATACCCAGTAAAATCTTCAGTTTGTTCATAACATTCATTTTGTGATGTAGGTGCTAGAAATGTAATCTCCCCCCAACCCTGCTTTAATGGAGATGAATGTGCTTTATCCCATTCCCCCTTTTTTTTTAAAAATTTTTTTAACATTTATTTATTATTGAGAGACAGAGACAGAGAGAGACAGAGCATGAGCATGGGAGGGGCAGAGAGGAGGAGACAGAATCCGAAGCAGTCTCCAGGCTCTGAGCTGTCACGCAGAGCCCAATGCGGGGCTTGAACTCACGAACCGTGAGATCATGACCTGAGCCGAAGTCGGATGCTCAACTGACTGAGCCCCCCAGGCGCCCCCCATTCCCTTTCCTTACTTCAAAATCCTGCCAAACCATTAATATTCACCAAATATTTCATCTTAATTCCCAAGTCTTTTGGTACCTGTGGTGTACAAATTCTCTTTTTGCACACATTCTCTTTATTTCTCTCTCACAAAGCATGTCTATTGTGGTTTACAGTTATTTGTGAATGTATCACCCTCTCACTAGACTCCTGAGAGCCACCCTCGCACGGCCTCAGTCTAGAGACTCCAGAACCAAAATCTGCAATTCGTCCTTCTTGGGCTTAGGTAAGAGCCCTTCTCAACCACAGGCCCAGGCAGGGCCCATGTTTGCTGAAGGGGAACAGAATTTGACCATCTTCCATTTTCAGCACCCCTGACTCTCCCCTTGTGATCGCAGCCAGAGGCTTCTCTTTCCTCTCCCATTAGGTGAGTGCTCTCACTTAGGGATTTTACCTGGGGTGGTCCTCCTTACCTAAAGCAAATAGATCATTTTTCATTTCAACACTCTGAGAATGGAAAGGATATTATTAAACATTACCATAGGAATAAATCAGAACTGCCCTGGGCAATGGGATGTAAGTTCATCCCATCTTAACGTGAAACCATAAATCTTAAATAACAACCTTATCGGCCTTCACAAATGATGTCTTAGAATCGGTGGAAGACGAAGGCTCAGGAGGCAGACAGAACTGGGTTCCTACCTTACCTCTACTACTCACAGCCCGTGTGATAACTGGAAACTGTGCTTGGGGGGGTTTTCCCGTCTCCCAAATATGGATGAGGCCACCCTGTCTAGGTCGCTGTGAAGTCTGACTTCACATGGGAATGTGTCTGGTGCATAAATAGCAGTCATAAAATAAGATTTTGTGCCCTTTCCTGTTTTCCTTTTCCTGCCACAATTTTTACCTCCAATTAAACAGATTTTTCTTTCCCGGTGTTATCCATATTTACGATTTTAGGAAAACAGGCTAGTACCTGACCCTATGCACTCAAATGTATATAATTACTATGGTTATATTTCTATTCTGCAGATATTTTTAGATTGTCAAAGGAGAGATTGTTCTCGTTCATGTCTATTCTGGTATTAATAGTCAAAACGAAGCTTCTCTGTTCTTTCACTCTTTGTACTAAGGAGTATTTGTAGGCAAGAATGTCTACAGACTTGGGGCGCCTGGGTGGCGCAGTCGGTTAAGCGTCCGACTTCAGCCAGGTCACGATCTCGCGGTCCGTGGGTTCGAGCCCCGCGTCGGGCTCTGGGCTGATGGCTGGGAGCCTGGAGCCTGTTTCCGATTCTGTGTCTCCCTCTCTCTCTGCCCCTCCCCCGTTCATGCTCTGTCTCTCTCTGTCCCAAAAATAAATAAACGTTGAAAGAAAAAAAAAAAAGAATGTCTACAGACTCAATGCCTTTTCACTTTACACAATCTATAAAGGTGTTTATTATGAATTTTTCTAGTGGCATGAAATGAGACACAGCCCAATTTTCCATCAGTTTGGAATTGGTTAAATAATTAGTAGTAGTTTCATATTACTGAATATTATGTAGTTTTTAAAAAGGCATGACTTAAAAAATACATCATGTGCAGCACTCTGATTTTTACCTATACATGTCTGAAAGGACAAAATAAAGTTCACAGAAAACAGTAAACAGTAAACAGTAACAGTAAACAGTAAACAGAAAAGTTTAACAGAAAAGTTAAACAGAAAAAGACAAAAGAAAATGAGTACATATTCATGAAAATAGAGAAAACCTTGTAGATATTAATTAAGTAGTTAACTCCAATGAGATAGAATTAGAGATTACTATTTTTGTATATTTCCATATTTGCTGAATATGGAATTTCAAGTTACAGAAACAAGCATGTGTTACTTGTATAATTTTAAAAATTAAATGAAGAAAAAGTCCATATGCAAAAACTGTATTTTATTTATAAAGTTTAATTTTCAATATAAGATCTTATAAATGCACTATTATCTGATTTTTACATTTTCAAGTATTTTTTTAAATGTTTATTTACTTGTTTTTGAGAGAGAGAGTGTGTGTGAGTGGGGGAGAGGCAGAGAGAGAGGGAAACAGAGAATCTGAAGCAGGCTAATGCTGTTAGCTCAGCACAGAGCCCGATGCGGGGCTTGAACCCACAAACCATGGCATCATGCCCTGTCTGACGCTTAACTGACTGAGCCACCCAGGCACCCCATTTTCAAGTATGTGTATTTAATTTCATCCATGTTGAATTAAACAATAAATTAAAAATATGGCAATTTAGCTTGCCTATTCAAAATTTGCCATTGAAAATTAAATTTATGTATTCTAAAAATTATAATATACATAACCTTAATGCATTTATTTGGTATTATTTGAAATCCTATGTTTCATTTTTCCTCAATACTTTCTGCTTCAATATATTATTTAATTAAGCATTTTTAACACCTTATTCTAACAGAAATTATAAATCAATTTTTTATATGTATTTTTAAGTTTTCATTTCAATTCCAGTTGGTTAACATTCAGTGTAATGTTAGTTCCAGGTATACAATATAGCGATTCAACACATCCATGCAACACCCCTGCTCATCACTAGAACTACCTTATGATCTAACAATTGCACTACTAGGTTATTTACAGAAACGATACAAAAATACTAGTTCAAAGGGATACATGCACCCTGATGTTGGTGGCAGCCTTTTCTACAATGGCCATATTATGAAAACAGCCCAAGTGTGGATCGACTGACGAATGGATAGATCAATTTTTTAAGAACACAAAAATGTACACATCTCATTGAACATAAGACACTGAAAAAAAAAAGATGATTTCTATTTTTTTTTTGGTTTGTTTTGTTTTGTTCTTGGTCTGTCTCTTTCTTGTTTGTTAAATTTGCTTTATGTATTTCTTAAATTTTCTGGATATATAATTATACTTTTCTGAGGTGGATACTCATGATAACATATTGCACTCAGCACCTACAACTACTATAGAATCTTAAAAATTCCAGTTCAGACCAAAACATTAGAAAACAAAATCTTAAGTTCAAAATTAAATTTAAAAAATTATTTTCTCAACACAGAATATGATCCTGAGCCAAAAGTAAATTTCTACTTCAATAGGTTGACTTTCTTGGCCCCTTCTCATTACCAGCTTCCCTCAAATCATATTTCCAATCTTAAGAATGCATTATTTTCAATTTGGGGAACAATAATTTTATATCACTTTTGTTAATGAATCTAGTTAATACTAGGAATTTGTTAGTGGAATGTATTGCAGAAATAGCCAAGAAAATGGAGGCTGTTTGTATTGGCTTCAGCTACGTGCCTGGCACTAATTTAAGTATGTTTACATTCTAGAACCTTTAGTACTGATGGATTCCCAAAGTCAGGTATGAAAATGTAAGAGACTTAATTTTCCCAGCATAAATGTTCATTCCACCAAGAGTACTGACCCATTAAATTTCCCATCTCATAAACCTCTACTTTTCTCAATCTTCAAACCCAAGTGATAAATTCTTCCTTACATGAACTTCGTTCACCAGTCACAATGTCTTACAATTTTTAATTTTCATGACTACCTCCTTTATTATATTCCCAGAACTTTTAGAGATTTAAAAACACCTCTTCATGGGGAGCCTGGGTGGCTCAGTCGGCTGAGCGTCCGACTTTGGCTCAGGTCATGATCATGAGCCTGGAGCCTGCTTCAGATTCTGTATCTCTGTCTCTCTTCCCCTCCCCCACTCATTCTCTCTCTCTCTCTCTCTCTCTCTCTCTCTCTCTCTCTCAAAACCAAATAAACATTTAAAAAATTTTTAAAAAAAGTCTCTTTATGGCAAGTAGACTTGAAGGAGGTTTGAACCTCCTTCCAACCTCAAAGGGGCAGTGACTTATTTTGTTTGGGAGAGATATAGCATTTTCCTTTCCTGATCACAGGGATTCAATCAGCACTACTGGTCCAGGTGTCTTCTCTATCGCCGTGGGATTCCATAAAACATCTCAGCAGACCAAAGAACCCACTTTATGTAGCAAAGGAGGGTCAGCAGGAGCATACAACCAGGAGGTCCACCATTCTTACCACACTACATCAGCCATCAGCTTCTAGCCTCTGAAAGCAATGCAACAGCTTGCTGAAGGTCCACCTGATGGGTAGCTAGGAGATTATACCCTGTGAGGATAAGGTGTTCTCCTTTGGGAAAACGTGTCCAACATAAATCAACACCCCTCTTATGATATTGTGTCACCAATAATTAGAATACACAAGTTCTGAAACACAGGTAGAAGCAGAAGGGCCAGATTATCATCGATTCCAGTGAGCCATTTGGAGATGTCATACTTCCTACCTTGCAACTCTTTGCAGGTTCAGAAGTTCTACCTCCCAGACAGAGAATGCTTCAACCAAGGAACAACACAGCAAGATGCCATTCAACTACAGCTGCCCCCTGGTTCCTTCAGGCTTCTTGTGCCATGAAACCTGCAGGCAAAGAAAGGAGTCACTGCCCTGGCCGTGGTAATTGACCTTGATCATCAGGTTCAGCTAAGTCTGTTGTGGCACAGTCGGGGGAGGGAATAGGTTTAACGCCTAGGTAATCCACTCTCCTCTCTAACCGGGCTCGATTTTGAGGGTTAAGAGAACAAACGCAGCATCTGGAGTCTGCTAAGAGCATTGTGGTCAGTGTCAGAGCCTTCAGCTGTGAGCACCTGGGCCACCGTACCAGGGAGGAAGACATGCCCACTGTGGGTGAAAGGCATGTAGAATGGGAGAAGGGGGTAAGTGGCAGTTGCAATCCTCAGACCAGTTTCAGTGCTTAGAGTAGCAGAACATTCTACCATCACTCTTGAGAGATTCCCAGCCACGAGACCAACCAGAATTCTAAAGAAGCTATTTCTGGATGGTGCAAACTTATTTTACAAAACACCCTGAGTGCAAGAGATGAACTGGAATGGACCCTGTGGCACACCGCCCCCGTCGGAAACACTAATTACCCCAGCTGCCGGGAGCCTTGGCAGCTGATGGCTTAGAGCTGAGTCACTTGCCTTTGGCCAGAGAAAACTTCCTCGCTTCATGTTACAGACTTCCCAAGAAAACGGGCACAGGAAGCCCATCTCTAATGACTGATGGGTGCAGCGTTACGAAGTCCTAGCCCCGTTGCCTCAATTGGAGCAACCCGGAGTCCTCTTTGGCATTTGCTGAAGTCTTTGTTGTTATGGCACTACAATTAATCTTCTCCGTCCACCCAGTTCTCTTCCTTCCCTCCACAGAGGTTCCCCACTGTGATCCCCAATAAACCTCCCACACTCAGATTTCTGTCTCATAACCAGTTTCCCAGGGAACTCATCCTCAGACAGTGTCTTCCTCTGATTAGTTAATTTTATGAAGTAACTGATGTGCATATATTACACACTCTGCCATATGGGTAACATACAAGAAATATGTGTTTTTTCTTCTCAAGGATGTATAAACTTTCTGGGTAGACAAACAGTATAATTGCAGCATCCTATTAATAATCTCATGTGTTTATGTGCAAAGTGGGGCAGGGCAGGGGCGGGGCGGAGGCGCACAGATCATAGTAACATTACAGTCCTGAATAAGGCATTCTCGTTAGGTGGCTTGAATTCAAATTTCAAGTCCACCACTTAGTAGATGTATAAAACTATTGACTTCTTTGTGGCTCAGATTCTTCGCTTATAAGTTAAAGGATGATAATACAACCTGCCTCTTAGGACTGTTGTGAGGAATAAACAAGTTAAAATATCGGAAGCAGTTAGAATGGTGCCTGGCATAGCTTTAGTCAGGGATGTAGTAAGTGATTCAGAAGCGTTCATTATTACTGTCGTCAGTGCGACCTAAAGCAACCAGAGAAACCACCCACAAGGAAGGTTTGTGCTGTGATGTGAGTAACAGCCAGTAAATGTAACTTACAGTTCAAGAGGGCCTTATTACTTATGAAGTGCTTGCCTCCACGCTGCCTCATTGGATCTTATTAACAACTTGGAAAGGTTAATTTCAACTTCATTTTGCAAATTGTGAAACTAAAATTGAAAGGCATCAAGACTTCGAGCCCAATGTTATTTTTAATGATGTAGTAGGAGGGGAACAAACGTGAAAGAGTCTAGGAGAATAGCATTTAGGAAGGCAAAGCTATGCAAAGTGTGGGGGAAACAAACAAGCCAGAAATTGCTTAGTGGGACATTAGTTTTATCACAAAAGTCGTGGTCAGACTGCAGACAGCCTTGGTGTGAGCGCTTAAAAAAACAACAACAACAACAACAAAAAAGTCGAGCATCGGATGTTGTTCAGCAGGAGAGATAATAAAATTTGCATTTTAGGATAAACGTGTCAGAGTCAGAGATAACAGAAAGTTTAAAAGTGAAATAATTTGATGAGAATCCCAATTGGAATAAAAGAGTACAAAATTTTAGTTTAGATTTCTCCCTTAAATTCTTCAGATACCTATTTGGACTTGCTGAATATACGTTTCTTCCTCTGCCAAGCACAAACAATAATGATGCGTATAAATCATCCGGAGCTCTCTCATGAATGGTGGATGAGACAAAGCCTTACATTACTGCTCAGCCCATCCTTAGCTTGGTTAAAATGATGGAATATGGCAAAGCTATTTTCATGAGCTTGTAGAAATTCTTATCTTCTCTTTACAAGAATTCCAATTTATGTCTCTTGGCATAGCATGAAATCATCTTCCATTTGCAAATTTAAAACAACTTTGTATAATGAGATTAAATGGCTTCACAAATTTGTTCTTTCCCCTTTAGATGAACCACAAATGAAAAAAGTAAAATCTATGACTGATACTTTTACTTTATACACATGACAGGAAATACGGACAGGAAGAACGATTGCCCAACTAACTGAATAAACATGCTTGAAAGTTGCATTAAGAAACTGAATTGCATCCTAAAGACATACACATCTTCTAGTAGATACAAAGTATAAAATGATGATCTTGACTTCATTAATTGAAAGCCACAGATGTAGAAAAGGGGTAAATTTGAAATTAAACCATACATACCTTAATAAGAGATAAATATTATTTTACACATTGCTATTTAATTTTTTTTAAGTAAGCTCCTTGCCGAAAGTGGGGTTCGAACTTACAACCCTGAGACTGAGAATCCCATGTTCTACTGACAGAGCCGGCCAGGCATCCCCTAGGCATTGCTATTTTAATGTTTATTTATTTTTGAGAGAGAGTGAGCACACGTGAGGGAGGGGCAGAGAGACAAGAGACACAGGATCTGAAACAGGCTCCAGGCTCTGAGCTGTTAGCACAGAGCCCGACGTGGGGCTCGAACCCACAAACTGCAAGATCATGACCTGAGCTGAAGTCAGACGCTTAACCAATTGAGCCACCCAGGCGCCCCTAGGCATTGCTATTTTAAAGACATTTTGTTTTTCAGTATTTTAGGTGAATTTTAAGACAATAAGAACTTATTTTAGTCAATTCATTTAGATTTTAAACTGATTCCTCAGAGCTGCAAAAACAAAACAAAACAAAACAAAACAAAAAAACCCACCACCCTTCTTCCAATTACATGTTTATTCTCCACTTTAAACTTTTTTTAAATTAACTTGTTTAATTTTAGAGAGAGGGAGGGAGAGAGAGAGATCACGAGCAGGGGAGGGGCAGAGAGAGAAGGAGAAAGAGAATTCCAAACAGGATCTGCACTGTCAGCACAGAGCCTGACATGGGGCTCAAACCCATGAACCACAAGATCATGACCTGAGCCAAAAGCAAGAGTCGGCCACTCAACCAATAGCCACCCAGAGGCCCCTATTTTCTCCACTTTAAAGATGAGGTCCCAGGATGTAGCTATTTATGTAAATAAGTGATGGAGCTTGGATTAAAGTCCCAGTGCTTCATTCCAAAGCATTATAATGTCCGCATTTTTAAGGGGGAACATCTATCAATATTCTTGTCCCATGGAAGTGTCGTGAGAGAGAAAAGTTTACATACATAGGAATGAGTGGTCAGAATTCTTTTTTTTTTTTCCCTTAAAAAGGGATCTATGTTTATTTATTTTTGAGAGAGAGAGACCAGGGGAGGGGCAGAGAGCAGAATCCAAAGCAGGCTCCAGGCTCCCAACTGTCAGCACAGAGCCCTATATGGGGCTCGAACTCACAAACCGCCAGATCATGACCTGAGCTGAAGTCGGACAGTTAACCTACTGAGCCACACAGGCGCCTGAGGGGTCAGAGCTGGGACTCGTGAAGTCAGCCATTCACTCTTTTAAGCCACTCTGAATGCCTCAGTTGTTTACCCTTAAGGTAGGAGCACCCTGGAAGTTTAAAGAAATTGACAACTCCGTGAAAGTGTCCGTGATAACAAAAAGGCTTGCCTCTATAAACTTTACAATTATTTTTATAAGGAAAACATTCTGATGTTTGCAGGGACCTAAAAATCCATGAAGCGAACGAATGGGGCTACACTCAGATTCTAACCATTTTTTCTCCACGGCTAATGGTTTGTGTGAGTGGGTATATTCGTAAATGGGGCACATCACCCTTTGGTGATGTGCTTGGATAAAGCAGTAGGAGAAGGTGAAATAGTTCATCACTCTAATGTGGTGAAACTGGTGGCCGGCTCTAAGGCTGACTTTCAGGGTACACCATGAGATGACACCTCACAAAGCCACATCCACAAAGCAGCAAATATATAGCATTTACACCGTTCGGAGAAATAGTGTGTCTGAGTGAATAGTGCAGCACGTGAGGGTAATATTCTATTCTGAACCCATCCCCTTTTGCTGACTGCCTGCTGACATTTATCCGCTGCTATGAATCCTGACTTCCGACACGATGTATGTGATAGCATTATTTGAAATGTCCCCTGTATTTCTGGGTACATGATTTATTGGTGGCTTTATGTCAGTGACAAAACGGACTTTAGGTCACCCCACTGAAGTATATAGTGAAGACCTCATAGATAAGTTGCTTATTTTTTATTGACTTACAAGAATCTTCGGTTGTGTCAAAGGGCAGTATCTGAATATCAGAAGCAGGGAGGGGCACCTGGGTAGCTCAGTCGGTTAAGTGTCTGACTTCCTCTCAGGTCATGATCTCACAGTTGGTGGGTTCAGGCCCCACAGTTCGTGGGTTTGAGCCCCGCCTGGGGCTCTGTGCTGATAGCTCAGAGCCTGGAGTCTGCTTCAGATTCTGTGTCTCCCTTTTTCTCTGCCCCTCTCCTGCTCACACTGTCTCTCTCTCTCTCTCTCTTTCTCTCTCTCTCCCAAAAATAAATAAACATTAAAAAAAAAAGCAGGGAGACTGATGGTTTTCACTGTTAGAGAGGTGTCATTTATGGGTTACTTTCGTATGAATCAGCTTTCTGAGTCTCAGTAATCTGATCTGAAGGTATAAAAATGGGCAATTGTAAATCTTATTCTTGATAATGCCATCCATTATTTTCCACTTCATGACTTTTTCTACTCTTCTACTTTCTGACTTCTTAAAGTTGCTTCTAACTTTCAAAAGAAAAATGTCTGAATTAATGATGGCAAATCAACAGTAACTTCTCTTATGAGCACCACACTTTTTTACTGGACTCTCCAGGTTTTTCTTCCTTTAGTTGCCTGAGTTCTGTATGCTAAGCACTTGGTCAGCTTGGGTTCCAGACAGATAAAGAGCATGATTGCATAGGTCAGGGTTTTCTGTGTTCTTGTGCAATAAATAAAAACCTTCTACTGAAAAACATGTGTTGGCTTCTCAGAAAGTTTATAAAAACCAAACTTTAGAAAATATAAATATGTCTTGTAGTTTCCAAATGGCAATCAGGGAAGATGTTGTTCATCAGGATAGATATTTTATTTTCCCTCATTTGCTGCTCATTTAGCTTTCTTGTATATTATTTTACCATGTATTTGAGGGTTTTTTGAACAAATTTTAACCTCACTGTCTTTCCTGCTGCTTATTCCAAATTCATATAGTTCCCTACGGGACAGGACTGGTCATAATCAGGGCTTATATTCAACTAGTTCTGAAATATTATACAGGTTATGAAAATATTGAAATAATACACTACTAGAAAATAGTAGAAGCCCTACTCCCATAAGATCCCTCACTACACAGCTCCATCCATCTCCTAGGGACCCGCAATACAATATCTGGGGTTGGAAATATTGGGATGTTGAGATTGACATTCCTGTCACCTGAGAAGGTGTGGAATTGGAGCTGATTGAAATTTGAGGGGTAGAAGAAAACAAACTTCGTTAATCATTCAAAATTTCCCTTGTGACAATTTATGTTCTACTGTGGCCATATCTACATTTAACTTCAAAAAGACCAATAGATACTGCATGATCTCACTTAGATATGAAATCTAAAATAGTCAAACTTACAGAGGCAGAGAATGGAACAGTGGTTGCCAAAAACCTGGAGGAAGGAGAAATAGGGTGATGTCGGTCAAAGGGTACAAAGTTTCTATCATGGAAGATAAGTTCTTGAGATCTGATGCACAGCATGGGGGCGATGGTTGACAATAATGTATTGCAGGGGCACCTGAGTGGCTCAGTTGGGTTAAGCATCCGACTTCGGCTCAGGTCATGCTGTCACAGTTCGTGGGCTCAAGCCCCAAGTCGGGCTCTGTGCTGACAGCTCAGAGTCTGGAACCTGCTTCAGATTCTCTGTCTCCCTCTCTCTCTGCCCCTCCCCCACTTGCCCTCGGTCTCTCGAAAATGAATAAATGTTAAAAAAAATTTAAAAAACCTTCTGAACCCATTTATAAATAAAAAATATGAATTACATATAGGATAGGAAAACAGTTAAGGTGCTATTATTGATGTGTCTAAGTTTGGCCTTTATGATTTCAGCTTTTTGAGTTTTTATAAGTGTTTTATATATATGGTTTCATATGTCATCAAATGTAACGAATGTTCTTAGCACTTGAAAGAACGATGTCAGTGTGTATTTATTAAATCAATGATTTGAAATACATTTTGCAGCCTTTTCAGGTAGTTATTGTTTGCCAAGCCCACTACCTGGAGGCCCACAGAGTTAACTGACACGTAATGATTGACAGGTATAGGTCACCCTCCTCATAGTGTTTATTTAATACATTTGGTGCAATGTTCTATGAGACTCAAGCACTTGCCTATTTTACTCTTTCAACATAAATATAACCACTTTTATTATATATTTCACCTCATAACCAAAACAACTCACATGTATATATGTTTGTAAAAAAGAATTTATCATGTACCCTTTTGATGGTAAAAAAAATAATACGCAAAAATTGAGAAACTACACGAAATTATAAACATGAAAATAAGCATTACTTTCACTTTTCCATCCTTTGGTAGCTGCTTATGACATTTTGATGTGTGTCGTTTCAAACTACCAGAGCAGAAAATGCTTGTGCTAGATATTTCCTCACAACGCTGTTTCAGAGGCACAAGATTCAAGAAAGGGTTTTTAATAAGTGGAGCTAACATCACATAAGGAATTACGGCAAGTGTTACAAATGATCGTATAACTCTGTAAGTGTTAATACCGGAAAACATTCTACGGCATGTTGATATACAAAACAATAGCAAATTGCAATGGAGTATATAGAATTCTATTTTTTTAGCAAACTTGTAATTTTAGACCAATTTTGGATGTACAGAAAATTACAAGCATAATACAAGGAGCTCCTCTCCACCAAACGCCAGCTTCTTCTATGATTAACATCTTACATTCCAAAGACATGTTTCATGTTAACTTTCTGTAGTGTTTCATTTAAGGAAATGGCAAACATTCAAATATCTGGGTTTTGTTATTTGACACTAATAACATTTATCTTTTAGCAGGAAATTTTTATCTTTTTTACACTTAATTTTTTTTTTTTTTTTTTAAGTTTGAAAGTGATACATTTGGTCTTTCCCATCTCATTTCATTGTCTTATGCTTTGTTCTATGTTTTGGTATTTCATGCTTCCTTATTTTCTGTTCTTCCTGCCTTTACTGTGTGAACTGTATGCATGTGTGTGCACATGTACATGTTAACTCTTGGACAGCATTAAGCTTTTCATGTCGCAGACAGCTACTGTACGTATCTTGACCTTTACATAGTCCTGTACTGTTGGCCTGTGCCAATGTCTATGCCTCCATCTTGCCGACCTCTATGTCTCTGTCTGTGTCTGCGTTTTCTATGCGTCTCTCTTTACCCAGTCTATGAGTGTTGTGTTTACTGTCGTGGCTGCTGTTGTTTTCATGAAGTTAATAAGAGTAACACATTATCTAAATCTTTTAATAACTGAAAATGTCTTTATGTTACATCGCACCATAATCCCAACTTGATGAGCTAGAGATGTTTTGAGTCACATTATGTCCTATAAAAACTGTCGATGGCATCTTCGTGTTTCTCCATTAGTTCTGTAACTTAATAGTCTGATATTTCTTCCTTTGCAACCGGTCTGTGTTCGTGTACTTAGGTGTTTCTGGCTGTTTTCCTTCTCACAGTTCCTTTTTATGCTCAGAACAAACAAAAAAAACAACCAACCTCCCAGATACATCTGTGAGTAGGCCTTTGAATCTTCCCTATAGGCAAATGTATTCATTTTAGAACTTTTGCTTCTGTGCCATTTGCTGTTTTTGTTGTCAAAGGGTCGGTTTTTACAGGGCGGTCATCTGCACAAACTGGGCAATATGTTCCAGGCCTTTCTGAGAAGCTGCCGCGGCTACCTCAGAAGGGCCTAGCCTTGTGGGGAGCGGCTCGGAAGGCAGCTCTCGCTGCTCACGATCAAGACCCTACAAGAAGCTGTGCTCGTGTCCGCCCTCCCCTGAGGTAAAACAGAGGGAGCTTAACGTGTAAAACACAAAAGGAGACTCTGAGAGGAAATGTGAAATTTCCCAGCGAAGTGGATGAACAAGCCACTAATGGAATCCATCTTGCTGGTGAGGAGAGGAGCATGGGAGCTGCTGAGAGCAGAGCGGATAAATCTGCACATCTCAGAACAAGTCAGCGCTCCCGCTTTGCAATAAAGTGGGCATAAGGAGAGCTGATCTCACCGTCTATGCTGAGGCGACTGGGTATGACAAACTGTGTCACCGATCTTGTTTCATCCGTAACGCCTGCTGAGAACTCTACGCTGCCATGATTCAGTTCTGAAATAATAGAAGTGAATGGTGGGGTAGTCTATACCGAGACGGTGAGGAACTTCAACGTACTGGCAGTGACGATATGCAGGCACAAGACCACACCTGGCAGGGGAAATACTTTGGTTGTTTTGACTGTGGCTGTTACGGCTAAGAAACCACAAGTGAGAGTCAATGACAAGTCCATTTGCCAGCCCTGCCATGAAAAAGTCCCCGTAAGGTGTTAAAGGTGCCATATTGTTCTTGATCCAGAAGGACAGTGAGTGACCTATGTAGTAAGAGCAACTGTTTCATAACCAATGGGCTCTCTGTGATGCCACGGCACTGAGGGTCCTCCTGGCCAAAGTCCATGGTCATATATGGATAGATTCTCTCTCTATCCATAGGATTGTAAGAAATTCTCTCTCTATCCATAGTAGGATTGTAAGAGGTCATATATGGATAGATTCTCTCTCTCAGAGGATTGTAAGAAATTGTAATAACTTAAAGGAGGGCAATACTGAGCCATGCTGTCCATCGTCATTGGTATTTTCACTGTTAAACTGAATCATTGTTAACATATAAAACAAAAGAGAGAAGAAAAAGAAAAAAAAACTAAGAAAACCAAGAAAATCTTAGTCAATGCATTTTTTTGCACTTTTTTCCCTTTGGAATCTTTCACTCTATCAAAATTTACTTTAAGCCTTTCATTTAAAAATGTAGAAATTTATTCAATGTTAGCCTAGAAGGCTAAAATTAAAAAAAATTTTTTTAATGCTTATTTATTTTTCAGATAGAGAGAGAGCATGAATGGGGGAGGGGCAGAGAGAGAGGGAGACACAGAATCCAAAGCAGGCTCCAGGCTCCAAGCTGTCAGCACAGAGTCCGACGCGGGGCTCGAACTCACAAACCAGGAGATCATGACCCGAGCTGAAGTCAGACGCTTAAACCGACTGAGCCACCAAGGCGCCCCTAAAATTTTTTTATATGAAATTTATATGGGGGCTAATAAATATTAGGGTTGCCCATTAGTTAAATAAAGTGCACAGAGGAAGCACTGAAGAGTGTTAGTATAGTATATGAGGAACCGAAAGTTCAGTTCTGAACACTTCCATTTGTAAAAGGAAAACAAAATAAAATTTATACTTGATTGAATCTTCTCATTTGCTGAAGTTTGTAGTGAACTACAGTGAACTCTCTTTAGCAGCAAAGTATAAAACTAGGATATGTTATCATTTTATGTGTGTTCATTCATCTGATTTAAATAGAGGTGATGGGTTGTTTTAATCTCTTTTCTTGATACAATGTGCTACATTTTTTTTTTTATCTCTTAAGCCCTCTTATTGTAGATTTTTATCTTCTCTAAGAACTTTGGATATGCTTCATTTTATGTGTCACAAAAATATTTACATGATTTCCATAGATAGTTTTGAGCTTGGATATAAGTTTTGGGCTTGCCATTCCTAACAGTAAATGGGGTCAATTCAGAAAACCCATCTACCAACAGTTCTCAAAAGTTTTGGTATCTACAACTTTTATAATCTTAAAAATCTTGAGGATCCCCGAAAGTTTTTGTTCATATGAGTTTTATGTTCCTATGAGTTTCATCTGTTGCTATTAGAAGGTAAAGCTGAGCATTTAATATTGTTAAAATGTCCATGCTCACCAAAGCAATCTACGGATTTAATGTAATTCCTATCAAAACACCAATAGTATTTTTCACAGAACTAGAACAAATAATTCTAAAATTTGTATAGAACCACCACAAAAGAACCTGAATAGTCAGAGCGATCTTGAGAAAGAAGAACAAAGCTGGAGGTATCACGATCCAGATTTGAAGTATATATGAAGCTCTAGTGATCAAAACAGTATGGTACCAGGGTAGTGGGTAAGGGGGGATGGGTGATGTAGGCGATGGGAATTAAGAGGGGGCATTTGTCATGATGAGCACTGAGTGGTGTATAGAATAGTTGAATCACTATATTGTACATGTAAAACTAATATAACACTGTATGTCAACTATACTTTAATTAAAATTAAATTAAAATTTTTTAAATGGTATGGTATGGGCACAAAAATAGACACGTAGATCAATGGAACACAATAAAGAGCCCAGAAATAAACCTACAATTATATGATCAACTAATCTATGACAAAAGAATCAATATTATACAATGGGCAAAAGACGGTGTCTTCAGTAAATGGTGCTGGGAAAACTGAATAGCTATGTGTGAAAGAACGAAACTGGACCACTTTTTCACACCATACAAAAACAAAAACAAAAACAAAAAACCTCAAAACTGATTCAAGACCTAAATGTAAGACCTGAAACCATAAAATTCCTAAAAGAAAGCATAAGCAGTAATCGGCCTTAGCAAGATTTTTCTGAATATGTCTTCCCAGGCAATGGAAACAAAAGCAAAAATGAACAATTGAGACTGCATTAAGATAAAAACGTTTTGCACAGTGAAGGAAACCATCAACAAAACAAAAACGCAATCTACTGAATGGGAGAAGATATTTGTAAAGGACACCTCAATAAAGGATTAGTATCCAAAATATATAAAGAACTCATACAACTAAACACCAACAAAACAAATGATAGAGTCAAAAAATGGACAGAGGATCTGAATAGACATTTTCCCAAAGACATACAGATGGCCCACAGATACATGAAAAGATGTTCAACATCATTCATCATTAGGGAAATACAGATCAAAACCACAAGATATCACCATATACCAGTCAGAATCACTAGTAATAAAAAACAAAAACAAAAAACAAAATGAACCACCACCACCACAACAAAACAGCCACACACTCCACCAAACAAACAAAACACAAGAAATAACAAGTGTTGGTGAGGATGTAAAGAAAAAGAAATTCTTGTGCACTGTTGATGGGAATGCATATTGGTACAGCCAGTGTGGAAAAGAGTATAGAGATTCCTCAAAAAAAACCAAAAAACAAAAAACAAAAAACTGAAATACCATGGGATCTAATAATTCCACTGCTAGGCCTTTACCCAACAAAAATAAAACCACTGATTCAAAAAGATATATGCACCCCTATATTTATTACAACATTATTTCTAATAGCCAAGGTAGGGAAGCAACCTAAATGTCCTTTCATAGATGAATGGATAAAGAAGATGTGGTATACACGCGCGTGCGCGCGCACACACACACACACACACACACACACACAGGGATATTACTCAGCCATAAAAAAGATGAAATCCTGCCACTTGCAGGATGGATTCAGAGAGTAGAATGCTAAGTGAAATAAATCCGGCAGAGAAAGACAAAAAATATCATAGGATTTCACTTATATGTGGACTACAAAAAAACAAAACAAATGAGCAAACAAACAAAACCGTAGACAGACTCATAAATACAGAAAGCAAACTGGTGGTTGCCAGAGCAGAAGGGGGAGGAGGGTGGGTGGAATGGGGAAAGAGGACTAAGAAGTACAAACCTATAGTTATAAAACAAATACATCACAGGATGAAAAGAACAGCATAGGGAATATAGTCAATAATTCTATGATAATTTTATAGGGTGCCACATGGTGGCTACATTTATCATGGTGAGCAACCGTATAAAGCGTAGAATTGTCAGATCACTATGTTGCACACCGGAAAGTAATACAACATTGTTGCCAACAGTATTTCAATAGTAAAACATTTTTTTAATAATAATTTAAAAAATCCTTCCCAGACTGCTTTTAACTTAGAAGTGCCTTAGTCCCTGAGGAATAAGTAAAATGAGTAGTCGGGATATAGCTGACACTACATAGGCTCTCTCCCTATTTTACTATCTTACCTGAAGTTTAACCGACAATGATAAATATAATTTTCCATGCAATTGTATCTTCTCAACAAATATACTTTTACATTTAAGTTGCCATGGTTTACATATTCCTCCAAGTACTTTCGGCTTTTCAAATTGATGTATTGTGGCAACAGTGGTTTTTATTTATGCTTAAAAGTTTGTATTTCCACCCAAACAAAAGTATCAATCATCGGACAATCAACCTGGATCATAAACCCTTCACATTCTTCCTAGTTCAATGCTAAACACGTCCACAAATGTATGATTTAGTGAGGCAGCATTTACTTACTAAAAGCTTTTTGATGAAGGCATTATGTTGATTCTGTGGCCAAAATTACCATAAATAGTTTCAAAATGACAACAGTGAGTTACACAGAAAAATGAAAAAAAAAACTTTGTTTTTTCATATTAAAGTATATAAATTTATGACTTTATGATCCAAACTTCTTCCAAGGAATCATTGAATTTACAAACCTCAGCTCCCCAGAAGGATGGAGAATCTAGGGTCTTCTAAGACCCACATCTAGGGTCTTCTAAGCGTGATCCCTGCTCAAAATGCACCACGCGACTTTTACAGTTATTTCCCAATTTTGTCTTCTGGACAGTTCCAAGACCACTTGTGATCACAGCTCTTTAGCTTTGATAGTGTAATTTAATATGATTTTTCCCAAATGTTTAGTTAAAGGCATTATTCAATTTTGCTTAAAAATAATCACTGAGCACCTACCAAATTTCTACTCACGTTCTGGGCACATTTAAAATCATAATTACTCAGAAACTTTAATTCAGCCAAGGTCTGTGGATGAGGATTGGGGAGAGGATACCCTCTAGAGTAGATGTGGGCCCCTAAAAATCAGGGGACTTTTAGGCTGGTGGCCCAGCCTAACAGGGACCAGACTCAGGGTCAGTTTTGGCTGAGAGGCCCTGCTAGTGGGCTCAGGCAGAGCTTGTCTGTGCAGAGCTCTTGATTCAGAGCAAGTTCCAGGTGATCTGGCCCCCAGGATGGAGAAGCAAGGTTGGAACTTTGCAATGGGGCAGAGAGCAATGACCAAATATGCCAAGTTCCTGCCATCATGTAGCCTTCATGCTAGCTGGAAAAGATAGGTAAATAAACAAATTAAATAAGTAAGTAAGTAAATAAATAAATAAACAAACACAAACAAACTATGGCAGGTGATGGCAGGCTATGAAGCTGTGACGTTTTAGTGAGATAAGGAAGACTGTGATGGGGGAGAGTACTGCCAGCTTACAGAGGGTGGTCAAGAGCGTCTTTTCTAATAAGATGTTATTAGAGCTGAGACCAGAATGAAGTGAGGAAGTAAGTGGTGCGGCTGTCGGGAAAGAGTGGGGTGAGAGATCTCTAGGGGAGCAAACACCCAAAGCTCTGATGTCCAGGATTGTTTGATGTGCTCAAGGAACTGCAAGGAGGCCGGCATAAAGTGAGCGGAGAGAGCCGGGGGGGAGAGTAGGAGATGAGGTTGGGGTTGATGAGCCAATGAGGTTAACAGGAAGCTAGACAGTATAGAACCCTATGGGCCACTTGAAGGATTTTGGCTTTTACCTTGAGTAAGATAGATGGAGCCATGGGAGGCATCCAGGCGGAGAAGTGAGATGAATGGCTGATGTTTTAAAAGGATCAACTGATTGCTGTGTTAAGAGAAGATTATAGGCAAAGGCAGAAGCAAAATGCCAGGTAGGCTTCTTTTGCAGTGATTCAGCAGAGATGGTGGCACTTAGACTCAACAGCGGTAGTAGTAGGAAGACGTCAGATCAGGGAAGCATTTTTAGCATACAGCCAGCAGAAATTCCTCCAGGAGTTGATGTGAGATATAAGAGAAAGTGAAGAGTCAGATACGATTGCTTTTGTTTGTCTGGTTTTTAGCCAGGACCACAGATGAGTTGGAATTTCCACTTATCAGACTGCATGAGGACAAGGTGTGGAATGAGGTGACGAAAATTCAAACAAGGGTTCAGTGTGAAACGTGTCGTATTTGACACGTCTACAGATATTCCAATGGAAAGTAAGACCTATTAGTCTGGCATTAAGTGAGAAATTGAGGAGGAGGGAGCTACTTTGAGTATACACATATTCACACAAAATGAAATTTATACCTGGAACTAAATTTCATGGGAGTGAGATCACCTAAGAATAAGTGGCCAGAGACAAGAAGAAAAAAAATGAGTGCTGACCCTCGTAGAATTACAAAATGTCAAGGGTAAGAAGATGAGAAGGATCCAATAGTAAGTGACAAAGAAAGGGCAGTCCATGGAATAGGAGGGAACCCAAAAAGAGAGCCGTATACAGGACGTCAAATGAAGAAAGTGTCTCAAGACAAAGGTAATGATCTATATATCAAATACTGCTAAGAGAAAAAGTAAGATTAAGCCTGAGAAATGGGGCCAGAACATCCATTGGTGACCTTGGTGAGAATGGCTATGGAGATAAAAGCCTGATTAAAGAGGGCTCCAGAGAGTAGAGGAGGAGGAGAAGAGGGGACAGTGAGTAGAGACGATGTTTGAAAACTTTCACTGTAAAGAGTGATGAGAGAAGTGAATGGTGGCTACGAAGTGATGTGTGATCAATGAACTATTACAGCATGTTGACATCCCAATGGAAAATTCGATGTTGGAGAGAACGAGAGAAGACTTTCTCACGACTACAAAACAGACCCTCAAAAAGTTGCTTTGGACAGCAACACACACAGCTTAGCCACTGAAATAGGAGGCAAGGCAGAGTGTGCAGGTACAGACGTAGAAAGGATGGTGGACTCGGAGGAGGGGGTAAGGGTTCTTATCCAGCTGCTTACATTTTCCAGCAAACTAAGAAAGGCTATCCGCAGACAATGGTGGAAAGGAAAGAGGGGCTATTGAAGGTTCAGTGGGAAAGAGGCAGTATGAATAGTCCATAGGAAAGTTGGAGAGTGAATTGACTGAGAAACTCAAGTAGGATTGCAGAGCATATGTAGGGGAGGTTATGAATGTTAAGTGAGATCAGTCATGAGTGACAGAGACGTATGTCATCCAATATACGGATTAGAGTGTTTCTCATTATACCTAACTCTTACCATCTTCCATGGCCAACCTCACCACACAAAGAGATATGTTGTCACTCCATGTATTACCACAGTAGCGTGATAATATTTTTAATGGGATCGTGTTACGCACTATCTTACAACCTATTTTTTAACATGAAAACACACAGTGAGCATTTTTATGTCAATAATGTACAGCTACTTCATACTTCAAATGACCAATAGTGTTTCTTTGAATTATTCTGTTATACTTTATTTAGCATTCCAGTATGTTTGTGTCTTTTCTAAATTTTGGTGAATGGGATACTGGGGTGAACAACCTGGGTCATTACCTTAATATTTTTATGGGAAGTCAATTGTAGATGCTTTAACCTATGGATATCATTTAATTTAAAGAGGTCTCCAACTTTTCAGAAACGATTTTATTCTATAAAATACTAACTTAAGAAGTGGCCTAACGAGGCAATGGCTCTTATCATGGTGTGCTTAAATTGATACGAATATTTATTTTTTCTTATGGCTTTCTCCACCTCCTAATAGTACACTAATCATAGTACTACTTAAAGAAAATAAAAGTAATTTAACAAGCACCCTATATGAAAGCAGCGTTTGTTTTGTTGTTAATGGCATGGTTTGTTGAATTATAATAAAAAAAAATGTTTAAAGGCCAAGGGAGTAAACATAGTTGTGCTGTAAAATTTGTTTAGTTTCCTGGTCTTTACAAATTTGTACAGTTACAATGTATAACCTGACCATTTTCAAAATCAGACTAACTTTTAAGTCTCTAACTCCAGGTTTTGTTTCAGATGTCTCCCAGGCGATCCTGGGGATTGAATTTCTAACAAGGGAGAAAACAGAGGAGCAGCGATGATTAACTCTGCTGGGTTTCATGCTCAGATTACTGTTGCACAGCAGGCCAGGATCATCCTCACAATATAAGGTAATTAGACTGAGTTTTCCACGTAGAAGAGTACCATAGTCAGAATGTCTATGAATAAAATAATATAGAGTACCATCTGTGTCAACCCAAAAAGAGTCTAGACACTGCATTTTATCTTTGTGTCACACATGGCAGGTCTTATGGTACCGTGATGTGTTATTACCCCTGTTTTTTTCTCGAGATAGCTAGAACTCAGAGAGGTCAAGTGCTGTTCCCAAGGGCATGTGGGAGATAGAGAATGCAGAGCTCCCACCCACATGTTCAACTGCTAAGCCCATTCATTACGTTATTGTGCTGGTGCCTTGGAACGGAGGTGTTGACATTCAGAGTCAGGAGCCTGGGAAAAACAGCACACAGGAAGGCTCCAAGCTTCCGAGACAAGCTCAGCAGGGATGCAGACCCACAGTGGAACTCTGAAGTATGCGCAGAGTCAAGCCCTTCCCTTGAAGAGCATGCTTTATTATTCCCAACTGTTCTGAAATGAGAACGTGTGCATTTTCCACAACCCAGTCCAAAGTCAGAGAGGCAAACTGGAGTCTAATGGGAAACCCCTGAATGACTTTAATACCTGTAATGCCACCTGCTGGAAAGTCCTAACAAATCCTCAAACTACGCAAGTCGTGCTGCTTTGGGATTCCTCCCAGAACAGGAAATTGTGAGTTGCACTGGATCAGGAGAATAATCTGTATTTCCTAAGCTGTTCACTGCCCTTGCAAAGCCAAACCTTAGCTCTTTTCCTTAGCTTTAAATTTTACAGAAACCCCTTACCAAAAATTTAAGGTAAAGGATTAATTTTTCTATTGGGGGCTTAAATAATTAGGAAAGTGATTATGAAATCATTATGTTATTTCATTAATTTTATGAAAATGTTATTAAATTACTCAATAATGATGAAAAATAATGGAGATGAATCTTAAAGTAAATAATTTACACCCCATTGACAATCTCAATGTACCATTAAAAATGGGCTAATATTCAGGTCACGATCTCGCGGTCCATGAGTTCGAGCCCCGCGTCAGGCTCTGGGCTGATGGCTCAGAGCCTGGAGCCTGTTTCCGATTCTGTGTCTCCCTCTCTCTCTGCCCCTCCCCCGTTCATGCTCTGTCTCTCTCTGTCGCAAAAATAAAATAAACGTTGAAAAAAAAATTAAAAATGGGCTAATATTAAAATAAACATCCATTATATCTCAATAGTTTATCAAGAATGGTTGGCTTAAAAAATTGCTTCCTATGAGAATTTATTTAATCACATCAAGTTTTTCCCTTGTTGGGCCTTCTGTTTCAATAAATGAAAGATAAAAGGAATATTACACAAGACCAGTTCCTTGTACAAACCCCTTTAAAGCCATCTACTCTGAAGCCAAGGCTGAGAAACGCTCAGCTACCAATGATAGCGGTTACCAAGGTTGATTGTCGCTAAATCCAAGAAGGATATTTAGTGGAATCATTCAGGAATGGTAATTGTGCAGAAAAAGAAAGAAAATTGGTTCCCCACAATGATTGCCAGTACAAATGAATTTATTAGCGTGCAAAGCAGGCAATCACCTGTGTAATGTTACTCCAAATTTTATCCAATTCATGGTCTATTAATCCCGCCAAGGTTTAATTAGATCCTTTCTTCCTGAAACCAGTTGATACAGTCACCCCTCTTAAGGTGAGCTCCAACTAAACTCCAGAATTAGAAATCTGAGCCAAGAGGCAAGAAAAAAAAATTTTTAATGGACAGGAGTCGGGGAGAAGAACAATTGCAGAAGAAAACCCAAAGCCAGGTGTCTGTCAAAGGCAGAATGGAACATCAGAAATGAAACCCAAGATGAGGGCCAAGTAGTCAGCAGAGGCCCATCTATCCCCAGCCACATGGACTTGAAAGCTGGAGTAAGCCTCTTCTCAGCAGGAAAGCTTCTGATACTCACTCTAATAGAAAAAGAACCAACTTTTATTATTCTATTCATTCATTCATTCACTTTAAACCAAGTCTGAGGTCCAGACTTGTGACGGGCAGATTCAGAGGCACGAATCAAAAGAACTAAAGGTAACTTAGAGATCACCACCGTCAGTGTAACTAGTTCAACAAATAACAGCACTCAAAGCTAGAGAAAGAAGTTGCTTACAGTCACACACTCAATAGCAGAGACAGTACCTGAGTCCAGACGCATTTGTTCAAAACCCAACTCTCCTTACACCATGGCACATAAATCGAAAATACTGACCCTGAGAAGATGCAAGTTCTGACGGGCACAGAGATCATTTGGATGAAGGACAATCATCTGATGAAAGCTAGCCCTTCTAGAGTGTCAAAGTAAACCAGAAAGACAGCATAAAAAGTGAGGGGGAAACTGTTCAAGAAGACAGCCAAGGGTCAAAGGGGCCCAGAGACAGAACATGGAAGAAAGGTAACGATTACTTCCTCCTCCTTCTCTGTTTTGCTGAGATTGGACCTACAGATATTGTCTAAACCTCGAGACGAAACAAAGCTGGACTCTTGCCGCCGGCCACGCTTCCAGTGGGGATCGCTTATGTATGAGAACAGAGGGGATGACATAGCAGTCAAGGACAACACTAGGAGAAATTTCTTGCCTGTTCGGTCCACTAACATACTTCTGCAAGTCCCATGCATGTCAGCTGTGTCCATCAGGTACAATGTGCCAAAAGGAAAGGCTTTCCGGGGGGGGATTTTATTTCCCTCCACCTCACCTTTGCTTGAAGGAAAAAGTACCGTTTCCCATTCAAGTGAAGGTCACTTTGCAGTTTATCTTCATTTGGAAACATGTAAAATAAGTGCACAACATATCCAACTCCTTTAAAGTCCCTCTGTTCTATCCTCTTATTTTTTTTCAATTGTCCTACATATAAAATGCTCACTCTTTGATAATATTTTATATCATCATGTGGTGTAAAGCTCAATATTAAGTGCTGCCTTGTAATATTTGGCGAAATTGGGAGGGCCTCAGACGGCCTTAAACTCAAGTTCCCCTCCCCACTCTGCTCCAGAGAATGAGGTCCCCTGGCTAACACCCCTCTTTATCCAAGGGACATGGGGCAGTTCCTGCTGAATCCCGGAGTAGCGGGTTTCAGTTCTCTACCAGGGGTAGAATTATTCAAACAAGCCAGTCACATCCTCCTCTTCCCTCCTCCTCAGTCAATTCTTGGGCCCTGCAGAAAACCAGGGTGCATAGAATACGAGTGTCAATTCGTAACCCACAATTCCTTGGGTATAGACTCTTTCACCTACGAATTAATGGAAACTACTGGAAGCTTACATGTGTGCAGTTCTTAGAGTGCTCCTTGTAAGAACGCTGCTATGAGGGGTGCTATAATACTAAGACTTCAAATTACATCAGATTTCACCACAGGAAACAGACATTTGGATTCACTATAAAACATGTTGAGGACAGTGGCTGAGGTATCACCCAATGGACCCTTCAGAAGATCCCAAGCAAGAAATTCCCCTTCAGATTTAGTAAATGGAAAACCTGTATTGCTGTGAGAACTTGGATTATTTCTGTCTTTCTGGACAATGAGTCCCAGTTTCGCAGGGTGGCGGGCGGGAGGGAATTTAGAGTGTTTTGAGAAACTATTTTACGGAAGCAGAGTCTGACTTCAAGGAACACGGTCCAGTGGGAGACAGACTCTAAGAAAGTTAATTTCAAAACAATGCATAAGTTCAATGTTAGAGATATATATAGTTGCTATGGGAACAAGAAGATAAGTTCTGTAAGTAATTACATTTCCTTTTTTTTTTTTTTTTTGCCTTAGCTACAGGAGATAAGAGCTAAATTGTATGCTCGTTTACAGCAATAACATTAACATTTACCAGAGCAATACTTGTTCCTTCCTTCCCACACCAATATTACTTTATCTGTATTATACTTTTTAATTCATCATATTAGACAAAGCATTGCACTAATAAATACAATTTATAAAATTTCACATCAGATGTTACTTGATTTTTTAAACTTGTTTTGAAATTAGAGGATGAAAAAGACAAAATCAGGAGTATTTAGTAGGGATATTATATTCCATAAACATATGCATATTCTAAATACGAGAGTACTCAAAGACAAAAAAAGAGAAAGTTGACTAGTGTGGGGCATTATGTATAATTTATATCATCTGTTTAGTGGCAGAGTAGTAAGGAAAGTGACCCACGACCTCATTTCTCTAAGGGAAAATCTATTGACTTAATGAAACAGAAATCTTAATGCTCTTTATTATAGATCTCACTTCATATTAAAGAGCCACCTGGTCAGAGTGGCTAAAATGAACAAATCAGGAGACTATAGATGCTGGAGAGGATGTGGAGAAGTGGGAACCCTCTTGCACTGTTGGTGGGAATGCAAGCTGGTGCAGCCGTTCTGGAAAACAGTGTGGAGGTTCCTCAGAAAATTAAAAATAGACCTACCCTATGACCCAGCAATAGCACTGCTAGGAATTCATCCAAGGGATACAGGAGTGCTGATACATAGGGGCACTTGTACCCCAATGTTTATAGCAGCACTCTCAACAATAGCCAAATTACGGAAAGAGCCTAAATGGCCATCAACTGATGAATGGATAAAGAAATTGTGGCTTATATACACAATGGAATACTACTTGGCAATGAGAAAGAATGAAATCTGGCCTTTTGTAGCAACGTGTATGGAACTGGAGAGTGTGATGCTAACTGAAATAAGTCACACAGAGAAAGACAGATACCATATGTTTTCACTCTTATGTGGATCCTGAGAAACTTAATAGAAGACCATGGGGGAGGGGAAGGGGGAAAAAAAAGTTAGAGAGAGAGGGAGCCAAAGCATAAGAGACTCTTAAAAACTGAGAACAAACTGAGGGTTGATGGGGAGTGGGAGGAGGGGAGGGGAGGTGATGGGCACTGAGGAGGGCACCTGTTGGAAGGAGCACTGGGTGTTGTATGGAAACCAATTTGACAACAAATTTCATATTAAAAAAAATTAAAAAAGAAATAGAGCCACCTGGAAGCTAGTTAACAGAAGGACCCTCCATATTCTATTACAAACACACCTTCTTGTCCCATTACAATTTTCATATAGCCCACTGTCTCAGCACTGTTGTAATGGATCTGATGCTCACCTGTGGATGAAAGACTGGGCACGACCGGGCACTACTACACTAAGGACAGTCATTGATAGGATGCACTGCCTTGTCCCTGGGGAATATGCCGCGTACTTACAGAAAGGCGCGTGGTTGAGTTACTTTTCCTTTGCTGGGGATGGTTCTATCCACACCGGTATTTACTAACTCTGTACAATCCTCTTCCTGGGCAGTTTGGAAAATAAAACAAAGCTGACTGGTCCAAACAAATATAAATGCTACAACCTCGACCTTCATTTTCAAGGTGTGGCTTTAACCAGCTGTGCCCCCTGGTGTCGATACCGAACAACAGATACTGACTTTCCTTTCTTCCCTCAGACTTTGTTTTACAAAGTAGTGAGAAATAGTGTAAACGATAATATGCATTTTCATCTTCTCTTTCATCTCCATTCTGTAAAAGTCAAACATCTTTTGTAGATTATGGACATAATAAATACTATCTGAGATCTCGGCTCTGTCACTTACTGCATGATCTCTCCTGCAGGATATTCAACTTCTCTGTGCCTCCATTTTCTTCTACAAAATGGGAACTCTAACAATACTTACATCATAGAGTTACTAGAGAATTTAATGCATTTTAAAAATATAAAGTGCAGGGCGCCTGGGTGGCTCAGTCGGTTCAGCGTCTGACTGTGGCTCAGGTCATGATCTCATGGTTTGTGAGTCAGAGCCCCACGTCGGGCTCTGTGCTAATGGCTCAGAGCCTGGAGCCTGCTTCAGATTCCGTGTCTCCCTCTCTCTCTCTGCCCCTCCCCCACTCATAGTCTGTCTCTCTCTCTCAAAATAAACATTAAAAAAAAAAATATATATATATATATAGTGCTTAGAAAAATGTATTAGAATACTAATTGCTACAAAGAGCCTATTGGTGGTGATGGTGTTACTGTCCATGTTCATTAAGACCAAGACCAAAATGCATCAGTGATATTTGTGAAAAATTTGCCCTGGCTTTTGTTTGTACCAGCCTAATGACAAAACCCTCGAGTTGTTAATTCCCACATGTTCCGGTACTGTGCATGCTGTTATCTTGTGAATCCAACATTCTGCCAGAGGCTTAATGTTTTCTTGGTTGGTTTGTTTATTTTTTCAGTGACTCAGAGGTACTCTTAAAATAATTTGTAGCATCTGATGATTGGTAAGTTCCTTCCTCTAAGCTAATGAGAATTATTTAAATAAAAATGTCTCCATCCCTTCAAAAATAAATGTGAAGTTCACTGCACTAGCCATATGAAATTTGTGGCTGGTATGTCTTTAGCGTGTGTGTTCTTGTGTATGCTGCCTCAAATACTTTGTGGAAGAAAGAAGTTATTAATAAATAATATAAAATAACTTTCTTTTTGTACTTTGCTAAAACATCCCTTGTTGCCTATGGGAAGAAACTAAATCCATGGATGATCATCCCTGTCAATCTCTCTGAATTACTCCTTTCTCTCAGTCTTGGTGGCACCTGTGATCTACGTTTTAACCAAAGGTCCAATGAATGGAGAAGTAAATGATAAGAACAGAGATAACAGAAACAAAAGTAGGAATCATTTACATGCTGCAAAATCACTTTCTGATTGTATGAGTTGATCGTTACTGCTATTCCAGATTGATATAAATGAAGTGTGAAGTCATGGAAAGAATTTCGAAATAAGAAAACAAAGACTTTATTATCTCAAAAAAAAAAAAAAAAAAAAGACTACAGCATATTTCAATTCTAGTTGTAAAAGCCAAACTGTGTGTACCCTCCACCTTTACCATTCCCAAGTATTCGTGCTTGTAAAAAAGACATGATTTCATGGTTCCCTGGGAACCCATCCCTTTATTGGGCACCAATGATTGCTTTCTCAGGGGGGAGGACCCGGCCGAGGAGATAGCTGCCACGTGTTCAGACTGACCATATACCCTGACATGACAAGTGTCAAACTCCCAAATAAAATTCCTACCCAGCGCAGCAGTGTGTTACAGGAGACATTATGTGAAACCGTGTACCTCCAAAGCCCGTTTCCATATTCAAATCCTATTCTTACAACAACTCTAGTTTTGTTACCCTGCCTTTCATCTCCCTGCAAAATTATCCAGATGTAAACAGCACCAAAGCAGCCTAAGTCTCCAAGGGAAAGCGCACATTCAAATACATGCAGCCTGGTAGAAAATGTTCCGTGGTGCTCAGACTCAGAAACAATTTCCAAGTCCACGGCTTGAACTTGCAAAGAGAGGCAGCAGCTCTATGCTGAAAGTGGAACTGAACATCAGATTATTGGTGGGTTTGCGTATGAAAGGCATGCTCTGGGTTTAGCCCTTTGCCCTCTCTTAGAAATGCCTCGCCCTGGGCCGAGCAGTCTGTTCCCTGTCAGGGAGGCCACAAATGCCAGATCACAAAGAACACAGAAAAGAAGAAAATACATTTAATAGAATTGGCCCTGTGATGAATGAATGCCAAATAGACAAATACAAAAATCCAAAGAAACAGTTGGAACAATCTCTCACTATATCTATATTTGTATTTAAAGCTAGAATACTCTAGCCCCACATAGTAACAGTGCCTGGTTATTAATGTGGAATTGGGGTGATTTTTATACATTCATTGGGTACTATGGTTTTATAGGTAAACTAATTATAATCTAATGACACTGTCTCAATTGATCTTTCCAATGACCATATTTGATAGGTTCTGTTATTATTTGCATTTAAATGAGGAAATTAAGGCTCAGAGAGGTTAAGTGACTTGCTCAAGGTCACACAGTGGTGAAGATCAGAGCCGGACTCTACCTGAGGTCAGCCAGATTCCAAAGAGGATTTTGTCGACTAACAAATTATGTTGTTTTCTGAATTGCACATTTGAACATGTGTTATTTTTATGAATAAAAGAAGTACTTTTATTCACCCATTTGAAAACTTAGGTACATATACCACATGCATGTGTATATAAATCATATATAAACATACCCACATATGCACAAATGTGTATATATGTGTATGTGTATATAAGTTATGTGTATGTGTGTGCACAAACATTAAATTAACGTCTTAAGACCAAAGTTCTCAGAAATCAAAGGTCATATAATGTATATTTGTGGGCAGTTGTATAGGCTGTGATGGTAAAAATGGATGCTGTCTACATTCTTCCTTACTTGCTTTCATTGTGTGTATATATATATATGTGTGTGACTATATGAACTGGTTTATTTTAAACAGCTGAATGTATGTTTAGAAGGTATTTAATGATATTTTTAAACCCATTTCACGTACAATATTTTTTTGAATAATAGACAAGGAAGCAGAAGTGTGTTGGATCAATGATAACCCCCTTCTTTTAACGATCAGACAGAAGGCAAACGAGAGTGCCATTCAACAGCGGCTGAATTTCAACTATCTCCCACATTACAGAATCAAAGAAAGGGCAATTGAATTATTGAAGTAGTTTGTAAATGTAAAAAAAAAAAAAAGAATCAAATTTATATTCAGTTCCTAAACAAATGAAAAGAAAACTTTGAGGAAAAAAAATTTATGTAGTGTTGTTCTGATGTAATATTCGTGTTATTTGAAGTAACATTGTTCCATTTCCTTCAGAAAAGCACTGTCAAGTCCCTCAGGTATCCGAATTTTCCAACAGAAGCTAACTTCAAACCCCACAATGGGGAATGCAATGGTATCAGAAGGGGATGTCTTCATGGATTAATGAGGGCAGTTTTTCTTTTGCATTCAGGTAGACAGGCATCACGGGTGCGGTGATGAGGCCATTGCATTTTGTCGCCTTCCGGATTGCGTCTGACTTTCAATCCCAGTCTCCCCCCTGCAACTTCTCAGCCTTCATCTGACCTCCATTAGCTGTCTCTCATCTACCTCTTCAGAAAAAGAAAAGTTTCTTCAAATATTCTCAGGTCCCTTGTCCAGTTTTCTACAAGCTCGCTAACCCAAATATTAAAAGTACTTTATGTATTTGGTATGGTAAAGCCCACTCTGGTTAATTAGGAATTCAGTGAATAGTAATGTGCCAGTAAATGTATAGTTCTTGGAACTGTAATGTCTTAAGGGACATCAAAGCACTTTGGAATAGTCAGAATAACCCAAAATCCTTAAAAGCTAAATGCCACCATTGATGTTGATTTTGGTTGATTACTGTGCTGAAGGGTTAATGCGTGAACTCCTCTAACAAAACCTATATGGCATTTCTTGAGTACATTCAGAGATGAAGAAACCGGGTCTATGAGGGTTAACTATCTCCCAAGGAAAGAGTGAGTGTGAAATTGCAGTGGTTCTCTGTAAGAGCACTGGATATAGAAAGATCTTGGTGGATGAGAAAAGACCATTTTCTAACTAAATAATTCTAAGCAAGTTATTTACTTCCTATTATCCAACTTTATCACCTGTAATATGAGAGAAATGATGGTATCTATTTCACATGGTTTTGTGAGAATAAACTTTGTTAATTATGTAAGGTGCTTAGTACTCAACCAGCACAGAAAGAGTCCCAAATTTATGGCCACTTTTTAATTTTTTTTTTAAATGTTGATTTATTTTTGAGAGAAAGAGAGAAAGAGCATGAGTGGGGGAGGAGCAGAGACCCACGAACTGCAAGATCATGACCTGAGCCGAAGCCGGATGCTCAACCGACTGAGCCACCCAGGCACCCCAATAGCCACTTTTATATCACCATCTATAATCGACAGCAGCAACCACAGGATCTTTACACCATGCTCTCCAATTTTTAGGAAGACTATTTGAGATTTAGAAAGTTAAGAATATAAAAACCTATGCTAAGACGGGCAGCACAAACAGCCAATGAGTATTACACAGGGTCGCAGTTGATGACTTTTTTTAAACTCTATCCAGCTTTAGAAAAAACAAGGGAAATTCAGAGACTAGACCATTTGATGGAACTTAAACCTTTGACTCTTTTGCTAATCATATCCCCTATCTTTTATAGACACCTGTTTAGTAAATCTGCAACTAAAATTTTAAAAGCTGGTGACAAATAAGTACTAGAAGTCAAGATGCACTATACGTGAGCCAATGGATATGCTGATGTTCCATGAATTCCTCATTTGGATGACAGAAGCGAGCAGAAGGCTTTAATCCATATTTTGTTCTGTCTTCTCTAGCAAAAAGAAGACTCTTCAATTATCAAGGAAAACTTTACCAGATGATATTAAACAGTCAAGGAAGACTTTATCCAAGACAATTATAATGAGACAAGACTGTCCCAACGGGGGGGAGAGATTGAACTCAACTCAGCTCAAACTAAAGGCAGACAGATTTTTAGAAGCTGAGGTGAACTAATGGGAAAGTACTGGGGGATATTATTCAATGAGGAGGCCATCTGTGTTTGCTCATTGTCCCTTATCAGAGTTAGGCTCCTACCCTCCCAAAGACCAGGAGACAGGGACTCTATCTTTCTTGATGGTTACTTTTCAAAGAGATGACTCCCAGGTCTCTGAAAAAGGCATCCCTGGATTGTTCGTGGGTAAGAATCTGGGAGATTTTCAAAAATATATATCTGCATTCTATTGCCCTTCCATGCAGGAAAACAAATGTACAGATTTATACAACTACATTTCTAAAAACATGTATCTATGAAACTGTAACTCTATCCATTAGCTTTATCCCATGTTTATTACTTTATCCCAAGTAATAAAATCAAAGTTTGAATATGTGATCTCCGACAAGAACAGGAAATGAATGTAAATAATAGCTTTACCACTTATTAGCTGTGTGACCTTAGACAAGCTATTTAACCAATCTGTGCTCCATTTATTTAATCTATAATTAATGGATAATACTAGGACCTAGCCACAGAGTTACTATGACAACACTTGGCACATAAGGAACACTAAATGAATCCTAGAGACCATTAACTTAAAAAGTTCAAAAATCACAAGAATTGAGCTAATAGAATAAATGGCTAAATGATTTTGTAAGGAATTGCCATCACATTTCTGAATAACCATCTGCTTTAATGGTTAAGGGCAGAAAGTGTGTTGTAAATAAGAAAACGTACCGCAATCTTATTCTTCAGTTTTACTCTGTCAATAATAGAAGCAATCGTATACTTGTAAGGGTTATGGAGAGGGGGAGAATGGGGAGGCAGGGAGAGAGGCTGAGAAGGCATGAGCCCTCAAAAGAAAAAGGCAATAAAAATGGCACTTGTGACATTACTTTTTTCTGTAATGATGTATAAGTGAAATATAACATTGTATTAGTTTCAGGTGGGCAACATGATTCGATATTTGTAGATACACCGCAAAATTATCACCACGTAAGTCTGGTTACCATCCATCACCATGCAAAACTACAATTTTTTTTCTTGCGATAAGAAATTTTAAGGTTCATTCTCTTGGCAACTTTCAAGTATGCACTACAATACTATTGACTCTAGTCACTGTGTGCAGTATGTTCCCTTGACATTTATTTTATAACTGGAAGTTTGTACATCTTGACCCCCTTCACCCATTTCACTCACACCCCCAACCGCCCTACTCTCTGGCAACCACCAATCTGTTCTCTGTATCTAGGAGTTTCATTTGGTTTTGTTTGTCCATTTGAATGAATAAAGAAAATGTGATCTATATATACGTATACATACATACCTACATACGTACACAATGGTGATATGTGTATGTGTGTGTGTGTGTGTGTGTGTGTATACACACATACAGAAGATGTGGTATACGCACACACACACAAATGGAATGCAACTCAGCCAAAAAAAAAAATCTTTATATTTGCAACAACATGGATAGACCTTGATGGTATTATGCTAAGTGAAATAGGTCAGACAGAGACCGGCAAATACTGTATGATTTCCTTTGATGTTACTTTTCATAGATGAACAGTACTGGGACAGCTTTGGAGGCCACTCTGGTCCCCTGTGAAGATGAAATTACACAAAATAACAGGCAACCCCATAACTCTCTGTGTTTATGTGTAATTCTAGTTGGTCTCCTTGCAAAGGGCCACTTTAGTTGTACTCTCGGAAGATTGGACTTTGATACAGAGAAGTAAACTTTTAGTGGTTATAGAAAAACTATTCCTGCTTTTTCTTAAGTAGCAACAGCATAGACTTTAAGGCCCTAAAAGCTTTGCTGCTTTTGCTCTAGAGAAAAGTTAACTCCCACCTCAGATCACTAATTATTGGCAATACTTTTCTTCTGTTTTGCCAAATACACTGTCTACAAAGATAAAGAATGGCTTACTGTTGACTTGCAGTCAACTACAGACTTGAAAGAAGAGAAAAATCAATATTCTGAGTTAAGTGACTTTTTTCTTTTTTTAATTTTTTAAATGTTTATTTATTTTTGAGAGACGCAGAGACAAAGCATGAGCAGGGGAGGGGCAGAGAGAGAGGGAGACCCAGGATCCGAAGCAGGCTCCAGGCTCTGAGCTGTCAAAACAGAGCCTGACTAGGGGCTCGAACCCAGGAACTGCGAGATCATGACCTGAGCCAAAGTCGGTTATGACAAAGTCGGATGCTTAACCGACTGAGCCAACCAGGTGCCCCAACTTTTTTCTTAAAATATATAGTTCTCTAAATTGTCACCAGTAGCTACATATGCTTTAAAGGATCTAAAAAGAAGAGTAAGTTTTCAGTTTTAGCATTTCCATATCATAGAATATTTAAAAATGGGTTAATTCTATAGACAGCAACTTGGAGAGAGAGCACTAAGATACTTTTCAGGAAAAACAAAAAAGCAATTTGCTGAGTAGTACCTAAAATATAATATCATTTATGTAAAGCATACAAAAAATATTTCTGTATGTAAATTCATATGTATATAAATGCAAAAAAAAACCCAAAAACCCAGATCTAGAGTGCCATGCATGAAGACAGAAGGTATCTCTAAGAAAAAAAAAGTAGCTTTAGCTGTAACTACTGTTTGTATATTATGCTTTTTATTAAAAAGTAATTTCACAGAACTTTAGTAATTTATACGTTAATCAAAAATTTTCAGTAAATGGTTTCATCTTCATGTGTCCTTAACTCATTAAAACTGGCGTCTCTGATAAATAGAATTTTGCAAAATGACCTATACGAAATAAAGA
The DNA here is from genome assembly GCF_014898765.1 of Herpailurus yagouaroundi. Classification (NCBI taxonomy): domain Eukaryota; kingdom Metazoa; phylum Chordata; class Mammalia; order Carnivora; family Felidae; genus Herpailurus; species Herpailurus yagouaroundi. The sequence continues at coordinate 16,072,044 of NW_024412397.1, forward strand.
GTGTTAAAAGTATCTTTTCTATGTGCGTTCAAATGAATTTTTTCCAGAAACTATAAGTATCTGTTTATAAGAAAATTATTTTAAGAATGTAAGCATGGTTGGGGCGCCTGGGTGGCTCCATCGGTTGCTTAACCGTCTGGAGCAGCCGACTTCGGCTCAGGTCGTGATCTCACGGTTCGTGGGTTCGAGCCCCGCATCGGGCTCTGTGCTGACAGCTCAGAGCCTGGAGCCCATTTCAGATTCTGTGACTCCCTCTCTCTCTGCCCCTCCCCCGCTCACACTCTGTCTCTGTCTCTCTCAAAAATAAATAAAAACTGCTAAAATTTTTTTTTTAAAAAAGAATGTAAGCATGGTTGGTACTTCTATCTTTCATCAGGGTTTTCCCTCTTGGATTTACAATCATCTGAGGACATTCAGTTAAAGTAAAACACAGATTGCTTTTGTAAGGCTAAAAAAAATTTTAAAGGGTATACTAAAATATTTTCCTGACATTACCTAATAGGTAATACATACACCATGAATGTATTAAAATCCTTCTAAACATACTGATACTTTCAGGTTTTTAATAGCTTTTGGTATTAAAATTTCTTCTACCTCTGCAAAGTTATATTTCCTTTTATTTTCCCTGATTTTTCCTATAAAAAGGAAGGTGTTCCACAGAAACAGGAGTCATATCTTTCTTATTACTTTTTAAAGATTTTATTTTTAAGTAATCTCTACACCCAACATGGGATTTGAACTCACAACCTTGAGATCAAGAGTCACGCTCTACCAACTGAGCCAGCCAGGGGCCCAAATTATGTCTTTCCATGAATGAAATACTACTATACTTATATTTGTATTTAATATAACTTATAAGTCTTGAGAATTCACTTTTAGTGGGTCAAAAATATGTCCAGTGAAGAAATTAATTCCTGTTGTAATGTGTTAGAATAACAAAGAGAAAAACAATACGTTTCTGAATGTTACTTACCAGTTTGACTGTCAGCCTCCAGAGAACAGTTAAACACTATTTAACACACACTAGATACTCAGTAAGTACAACTCCTTTTATCAATCTGCCTCAGATTTTCCCCCCAGATCTTTAATCTCTGTGCTATTCAAAAATTTCTACCCTTGATTCAGTCTTATTTTGTTTAAAAAGATTCAGATCTGATCTGCAAAAGGTGTAGTAAACTGTACATTTGATACTGATAACTACTGCTTGGATCATTGAGCGTAATAATAATTGTTAACAAGATGTCCTTTATTTAGAGCTTTTATCCTGCACCATGTTCTGCATTTTAGGATATTTCTACTATCTGAACGCAAACAAGACAAAACATACTTTTTAGCAATTTATATGTAATCATCTCACTTAATCCTCTTAAAACCTTGTGTATTAGGTAGTACTATCTTCATCTTACAGATGGGGACATTAAGATGCAAAGACACATAACTTAGGTAAGAAGAAGTATTCACAGAGAATCAAGAGAAAAATAGAATGCATTCTATTGCCATTACTATGTGGCATTTTATTGGACATTTTGGCCAGTGCCAAAGAAAGTGAAATTTAAAAATCGATACAAATATGGGAAAGAGACATTTTTATCCTTTATGTATATTATTTTCTGTGTAGAAAATACAAGAAAATCAACTGAAGCACTATTAGTATGGGCAAGATAGTTCATTAATGGGAAGTGGTACAATTAAGCAACAATAATACCTATTTATATGCAAGTCAGAAAAGCTCAAAATATAACATAAAAATCATTGCATTGTATGAGCAATAAAATACATAAAATGCCTAGAAATCAATTTAACTAGAAATGTTTGGGACCCACGTGATGCATACTACCAAATTTTCCTAAAGGCACAAAACGCTTATCTAAATAAATGGAAAACTAAATCATGTTGTTTGATGGGAAGACGTGGCAAGATAAAAATTTTCTACAAAGTTTTTTATAAATTCATTACGATTCCAATCAATACTCTCAATGTTATTTTCTCTTAGGCTTGGCCAAACTATTTTATTTGTTTGCTTATTATTTAAATCCAAGTTAGTTGATACACAGTGTAACGATGGTTTCAGGAGTAGAATTTAGTGATTCATCACTTACGTATAACACCCAGTGCTCATCCCAACAAGTGCCCTCCTGGATGCCCATCACCCATTTAGCCCACTCCCAAGACCTCTCGGGCAACCCTCAGTTTGTTCTCTGTACTTAAGGGTTTCTTATGGTTTGCCTTCCTCTCTGTTTTTATCTTATTTTTCCTTCCCCTTCCCATTCCCCTATGTTTCATATCCTTTGTTTCTTAAATTCCACATATGAGTGAAATCATATGATACTTGACTTTCTCTGACTTATTTTGCTCAGCATAACACATTCTAGTTCCACCCATGTTGTTGCAAATGGCAAGATTTCATTCTTTTTGATTGCCAAGTAATATTCCTGTGTGTGTGCGCGCGCGCGCGCGTGTGTGTATCACATTCACATTATCCATTCATTAATTATCACATTAATCCATTCATTATCATTATCACTTAATCCATTCATTAGTCGATGGACATTTGGGCTCTTTCCATAATTCAGCTATTGCTGATAGTGCTGCTATAAACATTGGGGTGCATGTGCCCTTTCAAATTGGCAATTTTGTATCCTTTGGATAAACACCTAGTAGTGCGATTGCTGGGTCTATTTTTAATTTTTTGAGGAACCTCCATACTGTTTTCCAGAGTGGCTGCACCAGTTTGCATCGCCACGAACATTTCAAAAGTGTTCCCCTTTCTCTGCATTCTTGCCAACATCTGTTGTTGCCTGAGTTGTTAATTAATGGTAGCCATTCTGACAGGAGTGAGGTGGTATCTCATTGTGGTTTTGATTTATATTTTCCTGATGATAAGTGATGTGGAGCATCTTTTCATGTGTCTGTTTGCCATTTGGATGTCTTCTTTGGAAAATTGTTCATGTCTTTTGTCCATTTCTTCACTGGATTATTTGTTTTTTGGGGTGTTGAGTTTGAGAAGTTCTTTAGATTTGGATACTAACCCTTTGTCTGATGTGTCATTTACAAATACCTTCTCCCATTCCATAGGTTGCCTTTAAGTTTTGTCGATTTTTTCCCTCACTGTGCAAAAGCTTTTTATTTTGATGAGGTCCCAGTAGTTCATTTTTGCTTTTGTTTTCCTTGCCTCCAGAGACATGTCTAGTTAAGAAGTTGCCACAGCCAAGGGCAAAACCATTTTAAAGATCACAGGGAAGAACCAGCTTAGCTGGAAGTCCTGTGAAGAGTAATGGCAGAAAGTCATTTGCACTACTCCATGAGCCTGTAGAAGCCAAAAGAGTGTAACACTGGCACACGCACAAAACTGAATGGCACAAAAGATAAATATACAAATTGTTGTGCCTGTTCATAATTTAGCATACATCTGTGTGCAGAGATTGCCACGACTGGGATAAATGGTACCCCGGTCCCAGGTCTAGTGACATTGCTTTTCTGAAGGCACCAGGGTCAAGACTAGGGTGAGAAATGAGAAGAGCCCAGAGCATAACATTTAAGGAGGTACTCACTTTCAGAGCAGTGCAAGTGCTAACTGTGTGCGTGCAGGACCCCGACAGTGAGTGCCTCCTTAAAGTTTGTACCTCAGTTCATCTTTTACCCACCCGAAGCTAGCCCCGGGCTGGCTGAGGCTCAACTCTCCTTAATGGGATAGTTGAAACTACTACCTGCAGGCCCGCTAATTCTATCCATTAACACCTAAATTATAACCCTCAAGGCCATCCAATCTCAGCCACACCTTTGTCCTCTGAAAACTCAGTATATTCTTGCTCCTGACTCAACTACGCCTTCAGAAGGATTTTTCACTGTGCCTTGGCAAATACAGCTCCATTTCGGCAAACTCCCAAAACATCCTGTCTTTCAGAGAGTACTTCCTATGCTTGTTTGTCTTAACTGAATCTGAGGACACGGTATCCCTTGAAATTTGATCAGGTGTTAACACTTGTGTCTCAAGATCAGAAGATGGGATTTATGTTCTTTCTTTTCTTTGAATCGACAGAAAAATCACAACCCCCTTACAAAAAAAAACAAAACAACAACAACAACAACAACAAAAAAAAACGAAGACAAAAACCAAAAACCTGCTCAATTTGTCTTTTCCACCATCCCCTTTGCTGGTGTCATCCTCTACTCTCATGGTCACCTGCCCTTATTCATTTATGAAGTGACTGGTGGCTCGAGATTTTCCTCTGTGTTCCAAGTTCCGTTATTCCTTAAGTGACTCACCGCCAATGCAGATGCCCACACAACACTCTGCCCACGCAGAGGTTTTTATTTTTCCCATGTCTGATGATCTGCTCCCCTTTCTCTTAGCCTACGATGATGACACAGCCTGAGCAAATTGCTTCCCCAAATCGCTCTCCATTCAGTCTCACTAATCCAAACATCCCAGACTCTCACCACAATGTCCTCTCTGCCTAGCTTGCTTCTTCAGCTACACACTCTGGTTAACTTCAGTGTCTCCATTATTGACTCATTCCTTCTGTTCCTTAACCCTTCACTTCCTCCTCTCCCTGCAGTTCCGTGATCCATCATTGTATTGAAATCCTTGAAGTTAAGACCCTTGTACCCTTTTTTTAAAATTATTTCCATATTACAAAACTCCATCCATCGATGATGGATTCTCCAAGTATGCACCTGGAAGTTGGGCAATATTTGAAATAGTCATAGAACAAAGCATTCATAATCACCTACCCAAACAGACTCTCAAAACTGGCTCATTTTCCAGAACAATACTTTTTTCTAGTCAGTGTTCCCTTCATTTAAATACCTATTTAAACTCGACACCCGTTTTTTGCACCCCAGAAGACAGAGGAAACAAAGGATGATATCTTTCTTAATTTCCCAAACCCATATGTAAACCTAGATAAGTCGTAATACATTCCATCCTTGCTGTCTGTTACATCAAAGGAGGAGTCTCCTCTGAATTAGATCCTATCCTTCTGTAAGTTTCCTAGATCTCTCTCCTGCTCATCACCTTAGGAATCTTATCTCAAGTACAACCTGTTCACTTTCTTGGCTGTTCAACCACCTTTTGTCAACTGAATCATTACCATAAGTTTTAAACATGCACAAGTCTCTCTCACATGAATGTTTTTGAAGACAATTTCTAACAGCTTCATTGAGGCATAATTTACATATAATGAAAGAGAAGGTGATAACTTTTAGTAGCACATTGTATTCAGTTTTAAAAACAAAATTAAAATAGTTTAAATCATATCTTTTTTCTGTATTGTGACATGGAGAACAATTTTTAAAATCTTAAAAGAAAGATGAGGGAAAAACAGAGATAGGGGATACTAAATACCTAGACATATAAAATGATGGGAAATTTTAAATGAACTTTATCTTGCAATAAAGACCTCCAAAATTTTCCCCGTTTCAACTACCAATAGGTACACTTGTAAATGCCACTTCTTGGTGTGGGTCCAAGACCAGTATTCTTTTGGGTCCCAGCGTTATTTTCTGAATTTAAAATTATTTACTGCGCACTGCTATTTATATACATATTTGTTTGTAGTTCTTATAGCTTGTGACATAGAATTATGAATAATTATCTGCAGTTTAAGGGTCCTTTGGAACCCACTAACTGATTTCAAACAAAAGCAAAAGCAAGTTCCACCTGGAGTTTGAGACCCTCAGCCATGTGGTATAACTGATGATGTGACTTTTCCACTCCCCATAATTAGCTTCTTCATTCTTCTTCAGTACCAACTTGATGGAGTCTGCTTTGCCAGAGAATGTGAAATTTGCTGGGATCAGAGATGAGATGAGGACCAGTCTGTGTCACTCAGGATGATGGAAGCGAAAACATGAAGATTCTCTTCCATACATGGATATGTACTAGTGCATGTGGAAATGGAAACCCTGTTCAAGAATTAGAGTTCAGTTTGATCTAAAATAATTCCTTACACACTATCGTACATCTGAAACCAGTATAACACTGTAGATTAACGCTACTGGAATTAAAATACAAAAAAACAGCAAATAACAGAGAATAATTCCTTTAAGTCCAAACTACCTATATGTTTTCATTAATTATTCTAGTGATTTTTATAGCAAACATAAATTCTAACTCCTCATCATGGACCATCAGTAAAATGCAGTATTGAGACAAGCATTCATGCTAAGTGGTAGGTTACACTAAACAGTATACACACACACACACACACACACACACACACACACACATACATATGCACACACACACACACACACACACATATATAATGGCAGGATATATATGTATATATATATAAATTTTTCTAAATCCCAAATAATACATCCATTAATATGCTTATCTTTGACATCTCAAAAATCAAAGTTTTCATCACATGCAAGATTTTTAGCATAGATTATAGGATAGTTCTATCAATATCATAGAATTATCATGAATTATGCATAATATATAGGAAATGTATAAAATAACATCTAAGTAATAATATATTTTTAGAGAACTTTCTAGCTGTCTTAGAGAACCAAGGTTGGAGATGTTGCATAACTATGTACTTTGAGAAAAATTAAAGTTTTGATTAGCCTTTACATTATAGGAGATAGCTAAAGGCAATGTTTGTACCTAGGTACTTGCAACTTAAGAAATAGGAAGTGAAAAGATTGTGTGTTTGTCTTTCAGTGAAATATCCTACAAAAGTATTCCTGGAGAAGTAGCACATGTAAATCCTTTTAATTGGTCTGTGAGCTTCTGGGAAAAGCCTACCCATTTTCTGAATCCTGTACATCTGGTGTTCTGAAGAGTTAGATGCATTCACGGTAAGAATACGAGTCATCTTCCAATTACAGCAGTATCTAATCTGTGCTCTGAAAATATATGTGCCTCAGGAAATTAGTGCCAGCTTTTCCCAACTCTTAAGTAGAACTACAGTGATAATAAGTTTTGCCCTTGGACAAAATACTTGGAAAAAACTCAATGCTAGGACTTTGCTCTGTACTTTTCATTCTTATAATAATTTTAATTTCTTTGAAAACTATTTTCTCTCAGTCACTAGTACTCAAAATGCCTATAATAGAATTACACTGATACCCCACTTATAGATTCAATAAAATAGTTCTATGCTGTAGATAGTATCTCTATACTTTTATTTGAAGAGAATAATTCATCTAAATAACAAAATGGAACACAGTTGACTCATCATACCAAGGACATGGGGAATGTATCAAAGATAGGCATTTTAGGAATTCTACTTTGAGTTTCCAGATAGCAGATGAGTGTGAGTTTTATAGCCTGGCATTATAAAGAAGATAAAATGATATAATTCCTTTGCCCTCCAATCTGAAACTACTTAGAGAAAATGTCTCAGGGCATAAAAAAGTATAACTTGAACGACATTGAAAAATGTACAATTGATGTAATATACAGTTGCAACTTCCATAACCATCTTCACATCCTTACTCTAAAAAAGGGATATTCCAACCCAAGGCAAGCCAGAGAGTAAACTGCTATTAGAGTTACTATCACCAGCAGGATCTTAGAGGTATCGAAATGTTATTTCTCTGTCACTCATTTTATGCCTACAGAAAACTTCTATTGTCAAATCAAAGCCAAGAGAGATTTCCACATTCTACATTGTTCTTTCACAAAATAAAAGAAAAAGAAGGAAATGGGGAGGGGGGAGGAGGAAGTTTCATACAAAGTAACATTTTTTGTTCTTCCAAAAATTAAAAATAGAAATCCTGTATGATCCAGTAATACTACTACTGGGTTTTTACCCCAAGAAAATGAAAACACTGTTTCAAAAAGACAGATGTATGCCTACGTTTACTGTAGCATGATTTACAATTGCCAAATTATGGAAGGAGTACAAATGTCCACAGAGAGATGAATGAATAAAGATGTGGTGTGTGTGTGTATGTATATGTACATACACACATATAATGGAATATTACTCAGCCATAAAAAAGAATGAAATCTTTCCACTTGTGACAATATAGTTGAACCTAGAGGGTATTAGGCTCAGTGGAGTAAGTCAGATAGACAAATACCACATGGTTTCTCTTAATATGTGGAATTAAAAAAACAAAAAACAAGCAGAAATAGACCCATAAACACAGAGAACGAACTGGTGGTTTCCAGAGAGGACAGGGGCGGGGGGATTGGCAAAATGGGTGAAGGGGAGTGGGAGGTACAGGCTTCCAGTTATGGAATAAATAAATCACAGGGATGAAAGGCACAACATAGGGAATTAATCAATGGTATTGTAATTGCGTTGAATGGTGATGGTTGGTTGCTACACTTGTGAACATAGCATAACTTATAGAGTTGTGTAATCACTACATTGTACACCCAAAACTACTGTAACATTATGTGTCACCTAAACCTCAATTTAAAAAAAAGGTAGATACAACCACACACACACACACACACACACACACACACACACACACACACACACAAGTAACCTGTATTCTATGTACAGAATAAGTTGGTCTTTGAACAGAAAGAAAACTCAAATTCTGATTTTATTTTCTGTATATTATTTATGTAATACTTTCCAGTAAAAAATTCATAATATCTGAAACACATTTAAGTAAATGTGTTTAAGCATATATACATGTATAGTTGTATGATAATATATAAATGTTAAATGTATAGTTGTATATAAATGTATACTTGTATGATAATGTAAAGCTTTCCATTTTGTTTTAAAAATATAATTAACTTGGGGCGCCCGGGTGGCGCAGTCGGTTAAGCGTCCGACTTCAGCCAGGTCACGATCTCGCGGTCCATGAGTTCGAGCCCCGCGACAGGCTCTGGGCTGATGGCTCGGAGCCTGGAGCCTGTTTCTGATTCTGTGTCTCCCTCTCTCTCTCTGCCCCTCCCCCGTTCATGCTCTGTCTCTCTCTGTCCCAAAAATAAATAAACGTTGAAAAAAATAATAATAAAATAAAATAAAAATATAATTAACTTTATAAGTATTTAAAATAAAACAATGTATACATTATATTATTTAAAAATGATTTTTATGGAATAAAGAGACAATTGATATTTTACGTGGAAAAAGTTTAGGAAGAAAGTGACAGTGATTCCTTTTATAGATGAGTCTCTTAGCATATTCAAATCATCCATTCTGAATGCATTATCAGCTACTGGACTGAAATATCAGGACACTTTTTAAGAAAAAAAAGCAAGTATTTTTTTTTAATTACACCACTAATAAATTTGGCGACTAATTATTGATCAATTAGCTTTAGTAGAGGACTTAAGTCTGATTCTCTAAAATACTTCAAATCTGCACTGCCTATCCCTGGGGATGGTAGCAAAGTAGATGATGGGTGCTCGCTGAGATTACAGAGTTTCACTACCCAGAGTGTTCCAGGGGCCAGGAGCACAACAGTTCCGGGAATGGTTGGTCATTTTGAGATGATTCCTTGTAAATTACAGGTAAGTATTTAGGTGAGTTGATCACTAAGAAGATAGGGCATAGGAAGAAACATAAAAGTTAAAAACAGGACCTTGCAGATGAAATTCAAAGTACCACAGAAGGAACTGGTATTGTCCTGGGTGCTACTTAGTTCAGCTACACACCAACAAACAGCTTCAGAGATTCCCTTGAGCTGTCTTGCAGCATTTTTAAAGGATTAAAAATTAAAGGCAAAAACCCTCTTTGTTTTAATTTTTAAAAAATGTTTATTTATTTTTGAGAGAGAGAGAGAGAGAGAGAGACAGAGTGTGAGCGGAAGAGGGGCAGAGAGAGAGGGAGAATCTGAAGCAGGCTCCAGGCTCTGAGCTGTCAGCACAGAGCCCAAGGTGGGGCTCCAATTCACCGACCGCGAGATCATGTCCTGAGCCGAAGTGGGATGCTTAACCGGCTGTGCTCTCCAGGCACCCCTAAATGCAAAACCCTTTATATTGTACTCTGTCATTACAGTGTGAAACAGCCACAGATAATAAAGAGTAGACATCACTTTGTATCCATAAAATTTTATTTAGGGACACTAAATGTAAGTTTCATATCATTTTCACTTGCCCTAAACTATTCTTTTTGAACAATTGAAATGTAAAAACCATTCTTACCTCTCAGTTCATGGGCAGTACAAAAATAGATGACAGGCCCAATTTGCCAACAGGAAGTAATTTGTGGACCCCTGATTTTATATATATATATTCTTAAGTTTATTTATTTATTTTGAGCAAGAGAGAGTGTATAAGCTGGGTAGGAGCAGAGAGAGAGAGCGAGAGCGAGAGCGAGAGCGAGAGAGAGAGAGAGAGAGAGAGAATCCCAAGAAGGCTCTGTGCTGTCAGTGCAGAGCCTGATGTGGGGCTTGATCCTAGGAAGCATGAAATCATAACCTGAGCCAAAATCCAGTCGGACACTTAACTGACTGAAGCACCCAGACACCCCTAGGTATTCTTATATTATGACCTTTATGACATTGATACACAACTGTTTATAGGATTTTGTATTCAACAGACTGAATTTCCTGAAAGCAAGAATTTTTGCCTTAGCATATTTATATCTCTAAATTTGGCATGGTGATTAGCATATAATAGACTTTCAATAAATGTTTAAAAAAAATTTTTCACATGTATTTATTTTTGAGAGACAGAGTACAGTGGAGGAGGGGCAGAGAGAGAAGGAGACACAGAATCTAAAGCAGGCTCCAGGTTCTGAGCTGTCAGCACAGAGCCCGATGTGGGCCTCGAACTCACAAAATGTGAGATCATGACCTAAGCCGAAGTCAGATGCTTAACCGACTGAGCCACCCAGGTACCCCAATGAATGTGTTTTTTTAAACATTACTGCTAATCTACATTAAACACTTCACATTTTCCATAACATAGTATTCAAATGAATCTATAGAACACATTCAAATTCTAAGGTCTAAGAAAAATAATGATATATATAATACCTATCACTGAATTCTAATTATATTAAGAAATTAGGGGTGCTTGAGTGGCTCAGTTAAGTGTCTGACTCTGGATTTCAGCTCAGGTCATGATCTCAGGGTTTTGAGGTTGAGCCCCCAACCGGCTCCACATTGACAGCATGGAGCTGGGGATTCTCTCTCTCCTTCTCTCTCTGCTCCTCCCCTGCTCGCGCTCTCTCTCTCTCTCTCTTTCTCTTTCTTTTTCTTTCTCTTTCTTCTTCTCTTTCTCTCTCAAAAGAAATAACTAAATTTTAAATAAAAGAAATGAAAACACAGATCAGTCTGATGATGATCTAAGAGACATTTCAGTTCATTGTTCTTGGGAGTAAATTCTAGAAGAATCAATATAGAAAATGAAGGTGTTCAGGGTTTAAGATGAATAAGCATGGTATCTAAAGAATTGTTTATGTTTCCAAGAGTCCTACCAAAATCGTTTCTACCAAAAAGTGCTTTGGATTTGAAGACTGGAGAAAAATGAAGTGAGATACCCTACAGTGGGTGGAGGTAAGCACCTACCTAGCACAATGTCTGGAACACTGTAGGCACTCAATGAATCTTTAATCTAGTTTAAGTAGGGAAGACTTACTAAAGGCAATGATACCTGAATTTGAATTTGATCACTGAGAAGGAGTTAGATAAGTGAAGTTTTGAATCCAGCGGAAAGGACAAGAGTAAATATGCCAAGGCAAGAAAACATGGACATTTCTGGTTTAAGAAGCATGAAGACGTTTAAATTCACCCAACTGAAGGTGAGAACTAATGTCAGAAATTGAGATCAAAGCCAGAGCACTCAGGCATTGAAGTATTAGACCCGTGATCAGAAAGTAAAGTCGAGTCACTGAAATTTTCAGGAGGCATCTTTTGGTAGGCATACAAACGAATGCCCACATAAATCATACACTTATAAATGATTTTATATAATAAATGCATACCCTTGTGCAAGTTTTCTCCCTCTCCTGCTTGCCTGTACCCTACCCCTCACCTGCCTGGTCCACCCACATAGATCCCCGCCCCTCCACTCAATTCTGTTGCATCTAATACTCATTGGTCCAAATTTTTCTTCATGCTCGGAAAGTCAGAGACATTCATATAGGTTTCCATATACACACAGTAATTTTGCTACAGTCTATATTTTTATAAACGATCGCATCACAGTTATACCCACTATGGGGCATGCTGTTTTTGTCATTTAACAAGAGCTCCTGAAAATCTCTCCAGAACCACTCACCTGCTATGGTTCCATGTTTATCTTTCCAAGGTCTGCATTTAACATTCATCATGTGTATGTAACCCAGTCTTCTCAACCATTCTCATGCTGATGGACATTTACTGTTTTCAATTCGAAGCACCAGAAATAATGCCACAACAAACATCCTTGTAATTACATCTTTACCAATCTCTTATTTTTTTTTTACACATTTGTGGAATACGTTTCCAGAAGTAGAATTGCAGGTACAATGGCTATTTTCATGGTAATGGATGTTGTCAAATGTCTCTGTAAAATGTCATAACAATTTACTTTTTTGCTCAGCAATTACAAGAGTACCCTTTCTCTGGCCTCATAGCAGCAACAAGTGTTAGAGCTGGCCATTAGTCGAGGGCCTGACAGGAAGCAGATGGGGTTCTCACATCTGTAAATTTGAAGAGAGTATAATAAAGAGATTTTTTTTTTGATAAAAAAAATTTTTTTAATGTTTATTCATTTTTGAGAGAGACAGAGACAGAGCAGGTGAGGGAGAGGCAGAGAAAGAGAGGGAGACACAGGATCCGAAGGAGGCTCCAGGCTCTGAGCTGTCAGCACACAGCCCAACCCGGGGCTCAAACTCACAAACCATGAGATCGTGACCTGAGCCAAAGTAGGACGCCTAACTGCCTGAGCCACCCAGGCGCCCCCTGATATTTCCAAAGATGTTGGCAGGAGGAAGGGGAACCCACAAGGGATCACTGCCAGAACTGGTTACAGATGGGAAGTCTTGCCACCTCTCAGCCTAAAGAAGCAAGGGAGAGAACAGAGAAGGCCACATGATAAGTACCTGAGTTTGATGGAAGGAGCAGGAAAATAAATACCCAACCTCGTTTCCATCTCCCTATAGCTGCCGCTACTGCTTTCCGCCCAACAAACCCAACTGGAGGCCAGAGGACAACGGAGTTAAAGAAGCCACCAGTTCATAGGAGGCTGCGGGGGCACAGAGCGGCTGGACAAGGATGGAAAGGGGATCTGGAGGGGCAGACAGAAGACATTCCACACAAGCTCCTTCAGATTTTCTCAGTATAATTGGTTTAAAGGACTAGCTCACTGTTACGTTAATTAGTCCTGCCCTGACTGCTAAAGCATTTGTGCATCCTAGCGTTTATCTGCTGGGCTTGTATAGTTGACCTTCTGTGAATTGTCTCCTCACATTCCTCACACATTTTTAATTGGGTATTTCAGTTTGTTTCTTCCCATTTTACAACAGCTGCTAGTACAGTTTCTGTTACATTAATTTTCTAAGTCTACGTTCTCTCTTGATTTAGGTTATGTGTTCCTTGGCCATATCTAAAAATTGTTTAAAAACGTATGAAATTCAAATAGGTTGAATTTTAGATTCTAGATTTCCAGTTTGGAGAAAGCAAATGTCCTTCACCTACAGATGGTATCCTTTATCTCTTATATTTTTAATATTTTTAACAAGTATGATTCATCCAGAACTCGTTTTTATATGTGATCTAACCAGATGTGCACTTTTATTCTTCCAGAAGGCTAGCCAGCTGTGTCAGTACCATTTAATTGATAAAGCATTCTATCGTTAATAAATTGAGCCACCATTTTTACATGTATTAAATTTTCATCTACGCTAAAATTAATTTCTGGATACTCTTTATTTCTTCCTATAATCACTGTGTCTATTCAAAGACCAAGACCAGAGAGATTTAATTGCATCGGTTTTATAAGGGTGATCTAACATCTAAAATGGAAGTCACCCACCAGTGTTTTTTGTCATACTTTTCATGGATACTTTAAATCATTTATTAATGAAATGTAATATCATTTTTTGAGTAAAATAAATACACTGGGTTTCTAATTGGAATTGCATGATTTAATATATTAATTTTGGAGTATTGGTATTTTAATGACAATAAAACCTTCCATTAGCAACATGGCATGTCCTGACATTTTTTTTTCAAATAATATTTTATATCTATCTAACAGTTTTCTTCATAAGGGCCCTGGGTTTTTCATTAAATCTTTTTTTAAGCTTTTTTAGTTTTTATTGCTGTTGGGGATGGAAGTTCTTTTCATTTCTTTTTCCAGTAATCTATTGCTAGAATTGAATCAAGTTTATCTGGCTCCCAGACAATTTTTTCAAATTATGTAATTACAATAGGTTTATCCTAGTTTCTTGAGTTTTACAGGTACAGAATCATACTATTAGAAAAGAGATAATCGGAGCAGTACTTTTCCAATTGTTGTTAGCAGTATTTCACACATGCGAATGTCTAAAGAATAATAAAATGAACACTTTCCCCTAGCCCGGCCTAACTAGGAAAACTCTACAGATGCGATTGCACGCTACATGTCTACTCCCCCATCATCCCTTTGAACCCCCTCCCCTACTGAGATCTGCTATCCTAAGTCATTCCCAGGAATATAAGTACTGCTAAAAAAAATACAGTGGATTATTTTGTACATCAGAAAGAATATCACACTGTATCTATCTCTCTGCAATTCTTTTTCATTCAACATAAGGTTTCTGAGATGTATTCATGATTAATACATGTAGTTCTAATTTATTTGTGTTCATTGATATCTACTATTTCATTGAAAGAACACATGATATCTTTGTCCATTCTCCTGTTAGTGTTGCAGGGTGATTTTTGTTTCTGTTATAAAACCTGCTGTTATGAGGTCTTTTTATGCACATGAGTCAGAATATGTATCTAAAAGTGGAATTCCTTGAATGAAGTCTATGTTTATCTTGAAAGGCCATTGACAAACTGCCCTCAAGAGTATTTAGTGTCCTTTTGCTATCTTATACTTCCATCAGCAACCCCCATCCCTCCTCTTTCTAGCCAGCACTTACAATATGCATTTAAAAAATTGTTGCCAATACAACGAGTAGAAAATAGTACCTCATCATTATAGTTTTGATTTGCAACTCTTCAATTTTTGGGAGCATATTTAAAAAATATATTTATCGGCCATTAAGAATTCCACTTCGGTGAATTATCTCTTCGTGTCTTTTATCCATTTTTCTCATGAGTTGTCACCACCTCTTATTGGTTTGTCTGACATCTTTATGAGTTCTTGAAAATAACCTCTGGCCACTGTATGCTCTGCAAAATCTTCCCCCACGGGCACCTGGGTGGCTCAGTCGGTTAAGCATCCTACTTCAGCTCAGGTCATGATCTTATGGTCCATGAGTTTGAGCCCCGCATCGGAACCTGGAACCTCTTCGGGTTCTGTGGCTCCCTCTCTCTCTGCCCCTCCCGCCTTCATGTTCTGTCTCTCGAAAATGAATAAACCTTAAAAAAAAATCTTCTCCCAGTCTGTGGCCTTCTTTTGGTGGTTGTGGTGGTGGTGCAAATAATTTATTTCTCCTAAATAAAGTCTAAAAACAAATTTCCATATTTCAGTGCTAGAACACTTACTGGCATACAGCTGGTGCTCAATAAATAATTTTTGGATAAAACCTTTGAGTTCTCTAGGTCTACCCTAACTCTGGTTTTTAAATAGCTACTGTCACTGAGTTTAGTGTCCTAGGATCCCAGTGAATACCATATTGATTTTAAACGTTGAGATTCCATCATATACTAAAACTTGGAAGGAAAAGAAATTTGAATCTTTTTAGCTACAGCCCCACACATTACCAAGTGAAAATCAGCATAGGGAAAGTCCTGGAGGACCGGCCACTTGAAAAGTATAATTCATGCCTTGCTCTCACACAAAATGAGAAACTAAAATTTATTTAAGGTTTTCCAAGTGTCTGAAAGAAAACTGAACAAAGCGTGAGAAGACGAGACATATCTGCCCATAAAATTTTAAAGATTAAATATAGGAAATTATGGATGTTTATGACTTCTCTGATTTTGACCCCAGGAAAGGCCTACAAATAAAATTGTAACAGCCTTCACACCAAAAAGCATAAAACTAACGTGCTAATTCTCTGATTTCCTAAAATTTAAAGCAAAGCATTGTGGGAGACGTGATTCTAAAGTCAAATAAGACTTGGATTTGAGTTTTGATTTTATATTTTTGCAATGTATTTAATTCTCAGACCCTCCATTTCTTCATCTGAAAGATAATAATCTTATCTGATAGGACTGTAGTGAAAAGAGATAGTATATATAAAGCATTATCGTGCCTGGTTCACACTGGATGCTTGATGCTCATATGATAGATCACTCCCCTGATACAACTAATACGAGGCCCAAAGAGAACAAATGTCTTTAATTCTCAGACTTTTGGAACTACTGTGGCCCAGAAGCAGTCAAAAACACACTTCAAAGATGCATCTGAAGGCAGACGATACAAGCAATATGAAACATAGAAACAAGAAGATAAAAAAGGGGGGAGATCAAAAGTAATAGAGACTCCTCAAGCAGCAGACACTCAGAGCAGAGAAGAGTGATTGACAGGCAAACAATCACACAACAACAGCCAACATAAGGCAGAACAGAGTGAGAGAATCAACCGTTACATGCACCTTAATACAGGACCGACAAGCACTCTTCAAAGGCGCTTGTCCAAAGCAAAACCACAAAGTACTCTATTACATCCTGTGCATCGGCCAACAGAGCTGTTCATGTTGTGAAATCAGCTCACGACAGACGACATTTCAGCCTTTGGGTGGAATACGAAGCCCAGAGCATTGTAAGTTTCTTGCCACGGAGAATAATTTGCACATCGAACACATAATAGGGGCTCGAGATAATCTGTTGAATGAATAAATGAATAACTAAAACAACCAAGAGATAAAACGAGTGAAGGCAAGAAAATGTGGAATTCTACTCTACAGTTTTATCTCATCTGCATCAGGGTTCCAAGAGTGCAGTTTTAGGGCTAACTATACATCACAAGTGGCTCAGGATTGTGTCAGTTTATACCTGTTGTAACATTTTTATTTTTATTTTTATTTTATTTATAAATTTTTTTAATGTTTATTTATTTTTGAGAGAGAGAGAGAGAGAGAGAGAGAGAGAGAGACAGAGTGCAAGTAGGGGAGGGGCAGAGAGAGGGAGACACAGAATCCGAAGCAAGCTCCAGGCTCTGAGTTGTCAGCACAGAGCCCGACTCGGGGCCCAAACCCACGAACTGTGAGATCATGACCTGAGCTGAAGCCCAGTGCTTAACCGACTGAGCCAGCCAGGCGCCCCATTGTCACAGTTTTGTTAAGAGCATCCCTTTTCATGCTCAAAAGTGTCCTGACCTGGATGATAAGTCACATGGCCATTTTACATAGATTGATACATAGTACAGACTATAAATCTTCAGAAGAGTTAGATCTGCAGTTCTAAAATAGCCCTTGACAAGAAACTTTCTTCAAAACAGTTGTTATATCACTTGAGACAGCACACCGAAGGATAGAGGACAATTATTCAAATTTAATAATATTAGGGCACAAAGACGCCTTTTATTTTTCCCTTTTTGTTGGATATTTAGTCACTATCATTCTAACACCATTTCTATTCATCAGTCAACCAAAATTTATTCAGTATAAATAGACTAAACACATAGATGCTGACAATCTAGAACTCTGAATATCCAAGTTTCCAAATTTCCACTAATGTCAAAACTTCATATATAACCAGAAGCTTAATATATAGCAGCTTTGGAAATGGAAAAATCCCAGCATGGACCTTGTATTTCCTGCATTCTCAGATGTGTCCAAAGATAATTGGATTTTTCTTTAAAAATTATAACATTCAGACAATGCTTTTCGTGATTTGTTCTAAATAAAAAGTAAAATCAATCAATCAATCAATCAATCAATCAATAAATGCCTTTATGTCATCGGATACTTACAAGAAAAAAGTGAAAGATTTTCAGTGACCAAACATAATACACTGCCCAGGAGATCGGCTGAGTCTTACGAGTGTTGTTTTAATAAGGGAAGGGAAGCAAAAATAATACAAAAACAGGGAGGGGGACAAAACATAACAGACTCTTAAATACAGAGAACAAACAGAGTGTTGCTGGAGAGGGTGTGGGACGGGGGATGGGCTAAATGGGGAAGGGGCTTAAGGAATCTACTCCTGAAATCATTGTTGCACCGTGTGCTGACTTGGATGTGAATGATAAAAAAATAAATAAATTATTGGGGCGCCTGGGTGGCGCAGTCGGTTAAGCGTCCGACTTCAGCCAGGTCACGATCTCGCGGTCCGTGAGTTCGAGCCCCGCGTCGGGCTCTGGGCTGATGGCTCGGAGCCTGGAGCCTGTTTCAGATTCTGTGTCTCCCTCTCTCTTTGCCCCTCCCCCGTTCATGCTCTGTCTCTCTCTGTCCCCCAAAAAATAAATAAACGTTGAAAAAAAAAATTTAACTAACTAACTAAATAAATAAATTATAGAAAGAAAAGAAAAACATAAAAAAGAGTATTGTTTTAGTCATATGGAAAATCGAAAATATAACTGCAGAAAAATAATAAGCAAAGGATTTGGCTGCCAAGTAACTGGGTTTGTTTCTCCGAGATCTCATTCTGAGCCATATGTGTCTTCTTATCTGTGTTCTATACATGCAATTTTCATGTCATGGAACTATAGAAAATTAACAATCAAGGAAATCTTTTAAATTATCAGTTGTGTTATTGCCATTTTACAAAATAAGAAAGAAGACTTACAGAAATTATTGCTAGCGCTTTTTTTTTTACCTGAAATAGACACTTTTGATTTCTATTCAATGTTTATTTATGACATTAAGATTACCATTTCTATTAGTTTATTTTGACAGCGATTTGTTAACCTTTTCCTGATTGTTTCTAGAGGTTCAAGGTCCCTGATTTTAAGCAGAGGCTTTTTTTTTTTTTTAATGGACATGCTTAGTTGATTTGATCATCTTTTCATACTCCTTTAGAAAATGATTATTTCGGGGCGCCTGGGTGGTGCAGTCGGTTAAGCGTCCGACTTCAGCCGGGTCACGATCTCGCGGTCCGTGAGTTCAAGCCCCGCGTCAGGCTCTGGGCTGATGGCTCGGAGCCTGGAGCCTGTTTCCGATTCTGTGTCTCCCTCTCTCTCTGCCCCTCCCCCGTTCATGCTCTGTCTCTCTCTGTCCCAAAAATGAATAAACGTTGAAAAAAAAAAATGATTATTTCAAAACTTTGGTGTCCCATGCACGAGGATAACAAAACAATTCTACTAACTGTTTAGTATAGAAGTCGTTGAGAAATTGAGGTTAGTGTTTAGAAATTTTTAAATTATTTTCCTTCCTGCCAATGTTATATTACTGATTGAGCTTGTGAATAGCAAAAATTACCTGAGATGAAAAATAGTACTTCAGAAGAAAGTGCATCAGATTTGTAACCACGAATTAGATAATATAAAAAACAGTGATAGCTTTAACACTTTTTTTGTTTATTTATTTTGAAAGAGAGTGTGCAGGGGAGGGGCAGAGAGAGAGGGAGAAAGAGAGAATCTCAAGCAGGCTCCACACTGCCAGTTCAGAGCCCAATGTGGGGCTCTATCCCACCAACCAGAAGATCATAACCTGAGCCAAAATCAAGAATTGGAGGCTTAAATGACTGAGCCTCCCAGGTTCATAGTCTTAATTGAGCCCTTGATATCGGCTTTTATATTCTTCACATGTCCTATATCCTCTAATTACCACAAGAATTTTAGCAATATTGACTATAACCTTGATTATTTATTAGTTATATCCTCCATTGACTATCATGATACAACAATGATTATCCATATTTATGTACTAGGAATCTGAGTCACACAGTGGCTAAGGAACCTGTCCATAGCTAATTAAGTGGTAGCGTTGAATGTGTTATTTACTGCTGTGTAACAAATTACCACAAATTTAGTGACTCCAAACAACACATAATTATTACCTCACGTTGTAGTGATACAGGGGTCAGGGCAGGGCTTAACTGAGGCCCCTTCTTACTGTCTCACAATGCATCCTATTTGCTACGTTTTATTGGTTACAAACAAATTACAAATTCTGCCAACATTCAGAAAGAAGAGAGTCATTGGGAGTCACTTTTGTGTGAGCTGTCCACGTGGGAATATGAACTCAGTATATGGCCAGAGCCATGTGACGGACACCTTCATCTCAGCATATGACACCTCCTCCAGGTGAACAGGTAAGGCGTCATGATTGGTTTTTCAAATTTGTATTCTTTATTGAGGTAAAATTCACATAGCTTAAAACTCACCATTCTAACCATTTTGTGCATTCAAAACGTTGCATCATTACTTTCTAATTTAAGAACATTTTTATCATGCCAAAAAAAGAAAACCCAAGCCACTGAGCAGTCACTCCCTGTTCCCTTCTCCCCATAATCTCTGGCAACCACTAATCTGCTGTCGGTATTTATGGATTTTACCATATTTTACAAATGGGATCATACACTATGTGGCCTTTTGTGTCTGGCTGATTTCACTTAGCATAATGTTTTCCAAGTTAACTCATGCTATAGCATGTATCAGTACTTCCTCCTTGTGGCCAAATAATATTTTATTGTATGGGTATGCCACATTTTATTTAGCCAATTAATCAGTTCATAAGCACTTGGGTTGTTTCTACAATTTTTCAGGGTTTTTTTTTTTTTTTTGGTGATGAACATTCATATGCAGATCTCTGATTAAACATGTTTACAATTTTCCTGGGTATAAACCTAACCTTTTCTGGGTCATATGGAATTCTGTTTCCCTTTCAAAAAAAAAAAAAATGGGTGAACTATTTTCCAGAGCAGGTGAACCATTTTATATTCCCACCAGCAATGAATGAAGCTTCCAGTTTTTCCACATACCTGCCAACACTTTTTATTTCTAGGGTTTTGAAAATAATTATTGTAGCCATCGTAGTGGGGGTAAAGTGGTACCTCACTGGGGTTTTGATTTTCATTTCCCTAATGACTAACGATGCTGAGCATTTTTCATGTGCTTGTTGGAATTTGTATAACTTCTTTGGAGAAACATCTATTCAATTCCTCTGCCAATTTTTCAATCGTGTTGTTCGTCTTCTTGTCGTTGTGTTGTTAGAGTTCTTTATATACTCTGGAAACTAAGCCATTAGCTCTGGAATTCCTACACCTCTTATAGCTGTGATGTCATATAGCCTCTTCAAGAAAATATGAATCCCTTGTAGCTATGTTACCTCAATTATAGGTTACTCATCAATTATAGATTGAGTACATAGTATATTTAATTCATTGGACTTAGATTTTGGAATGAACTCAAATGGCTGTTTTAAATGCACTGTAGCAGGCTAGTAGGGAATAATTATGCCAAAGAGAGTTTTTTACGTATTCTTCAATCATATCAAGTTTTTTGATCCCATGTTAAAGAAGGAATTATGTATGAAATGATGAAAAACATTCTAAAATTCTGATTTCTCCTTCTCCTAATGCCACTTGCCATTCATGTGGATAGAATGCATTAGGCTAAAACCTCCTTATTGACAGGAAACCCCTGACCCTTTGTACATAGGAGATTTACAATAGAATTTAGTAAGTTTAAACATCAACATTGCTGCCATGGAACATAGGACAAACATCTATGTAAAGTCATAAATTCCCAACTAAGAAATTTCAACATTATCTGGCAAGTAAATGAGATGTTTTGGGAGAGGTTATAAAGGGTAGTTACATTTTTAAAATCATATTATTCTTTACTTAATTTAAACATACATTTTTGATAAGTTAATTTATTCACTAATGGCTAAAAACATATTAACAATAACACATTGACTTGAGTTCCTTAGACTTAAAATTTGAAGTCCAGCAAGATCGTTAAAACTGTCTAAAGTAAAAGAAATATGAAAACAATTTTTAACACATAAACATCTAATAATTCAAGCAAAATAGACTTGTTTTGACAGTGCACTCAGGAAATCATGGTCAAATTTTCAAGAAAATGTTTGCTTCAAATGGAAATTGGATAAAAATAAGTATGCGGTAAATTTTGTTGAGTGAACCAAGATTTGTTTTCCCAAAAGAAACCTCAAGAGGCATAAAGAAAACTAAATTATGATATAGTTCATTGAAGTCTAATGCCTACTCCAGTGACCTCATCGAGATATGTCCAAGCCTTTTCAGGCCACACATTTTAAAAGGAAAGCTCATTTTCTAGTTACATAGGTATGTTGGGCTAAAGGATATTCCAGGCATTACCTTTGTTAATGTAAGTGTTCTAAAGATTTTGTAATATCTTATTTACTGGAATTTCAATCTGTCATGTGCTATAAAGCACAGGCAACTTCAGCTTAAGGCTCTGCGAGTTGTATGTATTTTGCGCTTCTATTTTTCATTTAAAATTAGTCCGTCTTCAGCCTGCGATACTGTCATGAAGACCAAGTCAACAGGCATTAAATGGTGAAAAAATAGTTAACTATAGTTAGGTATAATTGATTATAAGAACAATTGAGTTTTAAAAGTAAATAAATAAAGTAAGTCCCTCTTCATCGCAACACTAGCAAAATTGCTTCTCTTAAAGAAGAGTATAAGCACTGTGTCCGTGCCTCGTGCTCTCCAGGAGCCCTGTTTCTCCACCTCTGTGACAATCTTCTTTTACCTGGTATATAAATAATCAAGGTACAACTTTAAAGTCTATTTCAAACGTACAGACTCTTGAATCATACTTTACGATTCACAGCAACCCATTACTTAATTAATCACAACTTCTTTGTACTAAGTTATTCTAGACATCCTGGTGTGGGGAATACAGACAAAGATATTCTTTCTATCTTTAACTCCATTTTGGACCCGTAGGGGAAAGATACCTACATAGAAATCACCAGAGTAAAACACAGAGTGAAGAAACTCCACAGTAGAGCTGTCATCACATTCCTTAGGTCACACGAATCTAAAGAGCACACTAGGAACACATCACTAGTAATAAAGCATTCGCTGCTGCCTCTGCCCCAACCCTCCACTGTAGGAAATCTAGCTGCTCAACCCCAATTGTGCACAAATAACACTGGGGGTCATATCATTTCCTCACCTATTTTCCTGGCTAGCCTCTAACCTGGGGGATGGGCCCCATACCTATCTGGTTTATCATCGTATTCCTGTTAACTAATACTACTCTGGACTCATAAACGTGGGTTGGATAAGTAAGGGTACCCTGAGTCAAGAGTCCTACATAGCAGGGCACCTGGGTGGCCCAGTCAGTTAAGTGTCTAACTTCAGCTCAGGTCATGATCTCACTCACTCAGTCTGTGAGTTCGAGACCTGCGTGGGGCTCAGAGGCTGGAGCCTGCTTCGGATTCTGGGTCTCCCTCTCTCTCTCTGCTCTTCCCCTGCTCATGCTCTGTCTCTCCCTGTCTCAAAAAGAAAAACATTAAAAAAAATTTTTTTTAATAAAAAAAAAGAGTCCTACATAGCTAAGCCTCCTGTGAATTTGTGCTCTCCACTTCCTGTGGCATCCACTTTTTTCCACCCTTGCCACTATGGCTGGTGTGTGAGGCCCCATTTCCTTGCTGGTGTTGGTGATCTGGCGCAGCTTCCCTGTTCTTGCTGAAACCTTCAACCACAGCTTGATGCTTGATGTTCTCTCCCACTTTATTTTCTTTCCATATGGACCTCCTTATACTGCTGTGCCCAATCTATGCTGCAGCAATTACCCCATGTCAAGGATAGGGGTATCCACTCCTATACAGAGTCGATACCTTATCTGTATCATAGACAGGACAGAAAAACTTTTAAGTGACGCTAGCTTTAATGAACTCACAGTGCCCCCCCCCCCTTTACCATAGGATCTGGACATGGGTGTAAGAAGGCTGGAATAGAAGAGAATCCTCAGTGGTACACTGAATCCACATTTCCCTCAAACACGGACTCATCTTCTTTGGACCAGGTTTGTGGACCTAGACTTTCCAGGCTCTTTGAATAAGTTATTTTCCAGGAAAGTCCATAAGTCTCATCATAAAGTCCATGTAGCTTAAGTCACCTGGAGTTCCCAATAAATCTAAAGTCTGGTGTGAATTCCTGAGAGAGGACTAATATTAAAATGTTTAAATCAAATTAATCATTCTGAATCACTATAGACTAACTCAGAGATCATGAAAAATTATAATAAATGGGACCACTTGACAATGTAATTACTTAGCAGAATAATGGACAGAAAAATCTTGAAATCTAAAGACAATAATTATGTATTGAATAATCAAATGATCTTAATTTAAAGTTCAGGTAAGTCATTTCTGAGCTCTAAATACGTTAAAGATGAGTTTGGGCAAGGTACAACCCCTGAGTTCTAGTTTTCTCATACATTAAGATCAGATAACATGATTTACTTATAGGTTAGTTTTGAAAATCAAATTTGGTGGGATTGAAAGCAACTTGTAAATGAACACAGTACAAATACTAATTGTTGATTTCCTCCTTTACCCTCACACACTTATAATTTCCTCTCTGCCTATTTTCAAAGCTTTCATGCTAGAGAAAAACTGACCGTGCTGCATGAAATCTTAGCACACCATTTTTTTTCAAAGCACACAATCTAAGACTTCAATTTGGCTCATAACATAACCTTGATCTTTGTTCTCTGATAACATCAAACTTCTGGGACTCATTCAAAAGTTACTAATTTTCTATCCATATTGTCATGAGGCCATGAATTCCTTAATCTGCCATGGCTGGAAAAAAAAGATAACCAGAATATTGTAATATTCTCTAGAATAATGTCTTTCAAATTTCTTTGACCATTTCCCATGTAAAAAATTGATTTAGCATTGAGTTAAGTACATTTATACAGTCACACACACACACACATACACAAACCCCCAAAGTTCTCATGTAACAGTACATAATTCTGTTTAACTATACATAATTTTAATAGAGCTGATACATTTATTTTCTCATCTATTGTATTCTGATTTTTAAAGTATTGGGTAAACTATTATTACCAATTACTGTTATTATTCTAAATATTGGTAAACTATTATTACACAACCCATTACTGGTTGTGACCTGCAGTTTGAAAACTAATTCTTGTATTGTGAGGGTTTA
Source organism: Herpailurus yagouaroundi (assembly GCF_014898765.1). Taxonomy (NCBI): domain Eukaryota; kingdom Metazoa; phylum Chordata; class Mammalia; order Carnivora; family Felidae; genus Herpailurus; species Herpailurus yagouaroundi. Next base: position 16,097,121 of record NW_024412397.1, read on the forward strand.
TTCCTGTGGGAGTTCTTGTTGTAAATAACAGAAACCTAATCTTGCTAAGTAGAAAATGAATTTACGCTTTTCAAAGCACAAAGACTGTGTGCCTCGGAAAAAAGTGGTGTGCTAAGATTTCATGCAGCACGGTCAGTTTTTCTCTAGCATTAAAGCTTTGAAAGTAGGCAGAGAGGAAATTAGAAGAGTGTGTGAGAGTAAAGGAGAAAATCAGCAAAGTCACAGGAATTAAGGCAGTCTTCTGGGTAGCAGGGATGAAAGCCAAGGTCAAGCCATCGTAACCGTCCAGTTAAGTACAGCCACTGTACTGCCATCACCAGCTGTTTACTAGGGATGCCACCAGCATGGATGTCCTTTCACATCCATGGCTACTGGTGCATGACTCCTGGCTCCACTGCTGTGGCTGCAAGTAATTTCTCTTGTCCCTTCCTGTGTGTATGTATCCTCCATTCTGGGTAGAAGCATGTATTTGGCTTGTTACGCTTCACGTGTATGGCAAGGATACCTGGATGCTAAGCTGCCAAAAAATAGCAAATGTATAGGACAAGGTTCTTTTCAATCTCTGATTACTTAGTGTTACTTAGAACTCAGTGGAATCTTCAGGAACCAGCAGTTTACTCCTCTTCTACCAATAGCGATGTAATATAGACTGGAGGAGAAAAGGACAGGAAAAGAGACTTTCTGAATCATCACTTAACCTTTGATGGTCAATAGGACAAGATCTCTGCTGTGAAAACAGAAGGAGTACCTGTTGGTCAAATGGACTCAGAGGTTCCAGAGCAGATGCCCTGCCCCTCCACCCTTCTCCACCTTTCTCTGCCCCACCCTCAGACTGACTTACATGAACCATATAAAAGTTTCCCTTGGCTTTTGGTTGGGTTTGGTGAAAGAAGACCCTAGCAGGAGATCAAAAAGAAGGAGAAGAGTGAAGTCTGTGCATTCATTTCTCATCACCTTCCCTGTGATTCGGCCTTGAGGTTGCTGACCCTCCTTTGAAGGTCATTGATTCTCTTAAGGCAGCTGACTCCCCAGGAATCTCTCCTTCCGGGGTCGAGTGACTATTCCCTTCTCTGATCCCTTCAGGTAACTTCCTGCCCCTGAACTATCTACACACATGTCTTAAGAAATATCCTCCTTAGTAAATAATCTCTCTGTGAATTACCTAATTTCAAGTATGTCACCTGCTTATTCTTGGGAGTCTGGCTAATACAGATCACATCTGGACCTTGCCAAAATTACAAAGGCTTGGTTAAGTAAAAAATTATTTGACCTCAGCTCTTTATCTATAAAATGTATAAAATAAGAATATGACGATATAAGTTATGACAAATATAAAAAACGCTGAAAAGTTTTCTACATATTATCATTAGGAATAGTGTCAAATTAATATTGTGATACAGCCAAATTTTGATTATAAAGATCAAATGTGGTAACAGGTAATAAAACAGATATTATTTGAGAAATAAAATGGACGTAATAAAGTCCTCCCACCCCACTTCATCAAAAAGACTCTCAATACTATTAATTTTTATTAAATCATTTTAATTCCAAGTCGAAACAATAAAATTCTGGACATGTTCCAATGATATCACCACACTATATTAACTGAGTAGCCTAATTTGATTAAAACCATTAATTGTCTGATGGGAGGCCGATCTGACTGGAACATCTGTCACCCCATTGATCGCCAGGGTTGATCTGGCTCAACTGGCTGGCCAGACATGTGTCCCCTTCCTCTCACCCCGCTTCATGTGCATCCCTCCCAAAGCTGCATGCTAGGCTTGGTCAAAGAGGATCACCTTCCCTGATGGAGAAGGACCGTCCTTTGGTCAAGGGTATACAGGTAAGCTGCACTCCCCTGACAGAACCTCCAAATAAGCTCTTAAGGTTCATTTATAGGACAGCATAGGATAATTAAGCTTCCAAGATTCCAGACACATCCCAATGAGGCACCGCATGTGGCAATCCGCCTCTCTTTCATAAAAGAGAGGGGGAAAAACACCAATAAAACAATTCCTTCAAAGGCAAAAATAATTCTTTCAACGTTCCGGTGCACCAAAGAGGACACCATCTTTGAAACCATAAACAAATTTTTGTTTATTTGCAGGGCCGAGACTGAGAGAATAAAATGGAAATGTTGAATATGGTTTCAGGTTTTCTCACTCTGTTGTACCTCAGAGATGCCCCAAGAGAGATGAAGGTACCTGGTAGCCATGACAACGCGCTTCCGGAACATTCCCAGAGCTCTGGAAAGGGTCTACGTGGAAGAGGCTACTATAGCTAAAGCAGCATCTTCAATGCACAACACATAGAGGGCAACTCCTGGAGACTTCAAACAATACATGAGCGGCATCCTACTTCCCAGAAGCCAAAATGGAAAGAAGCCATGGGAATTATGTCATTGCTTTTAAGGTTATCTGCTCCTCTGTGCCCTTGCTAAGTTTTAGGGAAAACTGTGCCTCCTAAAAGAAAAGCAAAGCCTAAGTCTGTAATACCCACCCTCAATCTTCTGATGTACATCCTATTTCCTACCAGTATCTTTTTCCTTCTCGCTGTTTCCATATACTACATTCACTACAGAGGGGTAATGCAAGGTAGCTGCTCTAACAAATTGATATCCCAAACTTTTCAGTGGCTTGAATGTGGTAGAGTCCTTTGTAACAGCACATGTGTGTGTTTTAGAGCTGGGAGGGATGCTCATTCAGGAACAAGTTTCTCCAACATCAATCTGTTTGTCCCAAAGTGACCAGGGTCATCTCTCTCTACTCACTGGAAAGGTAACACACACAGATCATCTTTCTTGAGAATATTTTGGGACCAGGACAGGAAAATAATTTCTGCAAATGTTTCATTAGTGCTCAGTCACCTGACCCTACCTAACTACAAACACATTCTAGCTGTGTTTCCAGAAAAGAGAGGAAACAGGTTTTGATTAATACTTAGCAGATGCTATCATATCAAATTTATCCCGTTTTTTTTTCACTTGATTTACATGATCTTTGGCAACTTTTGAGGAAATCAGATTCAACAGCCTCACAATATCCTACCATATGGATGTACAGTAATAAGTTATTTCCTTAATTAGAAATTTTTCAAGCTTGAGAGCGTTATAAATCACAATTGCATGAACATTTTTATATATTAACTCTGATTTTCATAAGCTCGCTTCCTCAGTTTGGAGAAAGAAGGAAAACAAAGGCTCAGAACATTTCAAAGTGTCTTGATAATCTTGCAAACTGCTTTCCAGAAAGATGGATGGATTCACATTTCCATGGGAAAACAACTTAAATCACCATACCCTTGCTGGTAGTAACTAAAATCATCTTGTTCATACTCGCCATTTTGATAACCAAAACAGCAACAATACTGGTTGAAAGCATATTTCATTAAATATTAGAGTGGTTAGATACATTTTCACAAATGTCTTTGCAGTCATGTTTTCTCTCTTGTATGTTTTGTATGCTCCATATATTATCTATTAAGGTAATTTTGAACAAGAAAATTTTATATGTGTCATCTACATATTGAGTCTATAAACCTGCCTCACTGCTGGAGCTAAAATATCTCACCTCATCTTCTCTTACCCTTGGGCTTGTCTTTGCCTCACTGGCTCCCTTCATTCTCAGGCTTTGGGCATTGGACTCAATTACACAGTTGGCTTTTCTGGGTCTTCAGATGGCAAATGGCAGATCGTAGGACTTCACAGTCTCCATAATCACACGAGCCAATTCCCCATTTCATATGTATGTACACACAGACATACACACACAGACATACACACATCCCACTGGCTCTGTTGACCTGTGACTGATAAACAGTCACACATGTAGACACAAATACACACATGCAAGGGAACAAAGCCTAAAGGAAATAATCTAGGCAATAGCATCCTCTCTCAAAATATGATAAAGACCCATCTTTAAGAGTATTTTTGCTTTTTCTTTCTTCCTTTTTTTTTTAACATTTAATTTTTAATCCATCTTGATCTGATTGTGAAATAGAATGTGGACCAAATAAATAAATAAATAAATAAAGAGAGGAAAAATTAAACTCTTTACTCACAGCTAGCTGGCCCCTTTTCTCAACACACTTAATTACATAATCATGGAATCATCCACGGAATTATTGAAAAATCATTAAACCATGATTTTGTTTATTTTGCCACAGATGAGATTAATCTGGTGAATTCATGTGATAGTTGAGGGTGTGCTTGTTAGCAATATTGATCATCACTTTATCATCAGCATTTAATACTTACCAAGAAAAATAAAGAGCCCAATGTAGCATTTGTCACTGAATTTCAAGTGTTACACATTTTGTCTCAAAATGTGTTATTGAAGTGATCATCGTAACTAAGAAAGTCCTCAAATAGGAAGTGAAAATGAAGTGCCTGGACTAAATCGGATGCTCATTATAACAGAAGAAAAGAAAATGATTTTTCTTTTTCTCTCTTTTTAAGTTTATTTATTTTGAAAGAGAGAGCTCATGCAAGTGGGGGAGGGGCAGAGAGCCTGAGACTGAGAATCCCAAGTGGGCTTCCTGCTGTCGGCACAGAGCCCCATTCAGGGTTTGATCCCACAAACCCTGAGATCATGACCTGAGCAGAAATCAAGAGTCAGACGCTTGACCGACTGAGCCACGCAGGCGCCCCTGATTTTGCTTTCTCTAAAGGACCATTTTCTAATATAAATGATCTCCAATATATGCAAGTAAAGAAGCCTGGCTAAAGGACCAACATAACATAAGAAGTCTCTGTTCTGAGAGGTACGAGGGTTAGTTGGGTCCCCCATCCCCTTCTCAACCCTTCACTGGAACCATTCCAATTATAGGTTTAAACTCTTCTGTAAAAATAACGCTATACAGAAATAATTAGAATGCCATTGAGAAACTGTTACAGCACTCCAGATACATACCATATAATTCTACGTATACTAATTTTAAAGTAGCCCAAACTAAGCTGTGGTGTTAACAGTCAAAATAGTGGGTACCTTATATGGGGCTGCTGATATGGAATGGGGGAAAGAGGAAAGGAAGTATAGAACCACACAAATAACCATACTAGGGAAAAAAATGTATATGATCACTCTTCTTTTGGTACCCAGCATCCCCTGCTGGAGACTGGGCAGCACCCATTTCCCCTCCCTGCCCCCTGCGGAAATTTATAGATGTCCAGCCAAATGACACACATGCACCCTTGCATGTGAAATCGTTTATTATTCACATAACAAACAGCAGAAGGATTCCCTAAGAGGGGCTCACTTTCCATGAGGAGTGAAACAAGAATGAAGGGAGGCAGTGGTAAGTGGGTGGAGCTGGGATGAAGGGACCCACAAGGCAGGATTAGCCTGGTGTGAAATTTCCACCAGCACCAAGGAAAGGCAGATGCTGGGCTTTGTAACCAGATTGCACAGAAGTCTAGCAAAGGAAAAAAGGGAAAGGTGGGAAGGTAGAAGCTATCAGAGGTCAGACATCAAAAATGCAGTCTCTTTATTACAAATACAGTTATGCATTTATGGGGCACCTGGGTGGCTCAGTCCGTTAAGTGCCTGACTCTTGGTTTCAGCTCAGGTCATGGTCTCATGGATCTCAGCGTTCATGAGATCGAGCCCTGCATTGGGCTCTGTGCTGACAGTGCTGAGCATGCTTGGGATTCTCTCTCTCCTTCTCTCTGCTTCTCTCTTTCTCTCTCTCTCAAAATAAACATAAAAATATATATATTTTTTTAATTTTTTTTAAACGTTTATTTATTTTTGGGACAGAGAGAGACAGAGCATGAACGGGGGAGGGGCAGAGAGAGAGGGAGACACAGAATCTGAAACAGGCTCCAGGCTCCGAGCCATCAGCCCAGAGCCCGACGCGGGGCTCGAACTCACGGACCGCGAGATCGTGACCTGGCCGAAGTCGGACGCCTAACCGACTGCGCCACCCAGGCGCCCCTAAAAATATTTTTAAAAAAACAAATGCATTTATATAAAAGTTATGCCTTTGTGAAATTATATATTTATATATATAACAGTTAAAATTATATATGTAATTAATATTCTATTCACATAAATAACAGTTAAAATAATTTTACAAAGCATTTTAGATAAAAAGAGAAAAATCTATACCCTTTTAATACACAAACAAACAAATAAACAAACAAAACCAGCAGGGAGGTCTGGCTCAGTGATGGATAAATCACAAGGATCTTACAAAATAAGTTAGGACAGGTTCATCACATGCTTTTGCCAAACAAGGGGAAAATGTATGTTAACTTCTCTATATATGTTCAAGCCTAACAGCAGATTTTGAAATTGCACAGTTATATTCCATCTTCCTTAGCTATTCAGTCAGCATAAATATTTTAGGTAACCAAAAGACCTTATATTACTTGTTTTATTCATACATGGTGTATGATTTATGGCTTGAGCAAGATAGCAATGTTTGATCTACACAAAGGACAAAGGGTTTTAGCAAAAGGCAATGTTTCTTAAAATTAAATTATTGACTTGTCTTTGCCCAAACCTTCCCCAGAATAAAATTTCTCCTGTTAAAGCAGAAAAACTGGTGGAGCATGTTTGTTGTTTCAGAAATCCTTGAAATAATCCATTTCCTCTAAACGTGACAAAGAATAACTAAACTTTTTTCTCCTCTTATTTCATAATTGACTTTCAGAGAATGATTGTCTCAGTACTTTCATAACCTCCATTCCTTGTCTCTGTGTAATGAACTTTTTAGGAATGAATAGAGGAGAGTCCCCAGGTCTAGCACTGCATGAGGACAGGGTAAGCTCACAAATGTACAGGATCTGTTTATCCTTCTCTCTCTTTTTTTTATCTGGGACTGCCAAATACTCCACGGGACATACTTAAGCTAAAAATTACTCATTATGTACCTGAAATTCAGATTTGACAGTGTCGCCTATGTTTTTATTTGGGTAAGTCTGGCAACTCGATGTCCCAACCTTAGGAAGTTCTAAGCGTGGATTCCCCTTTCTTCCCTCTGTCTACCTTCTCCCACTGAGACGGCACGTACCCGTTACATGTTTGCGCTGGGCAACCACGTAGTGATCGCCAGACCCTGCATGTCAGAAGCTGAACGTTTATCACCATACTCCTAACAAAGTAAAATTACCGCCCTCACTCACCACACCCAAACACACCAGATCCTGTATTCCTTCATTCCACAAGTATTTGTTGAATGCCTATTGTTGAGCGAACAAAATAGACAAACATCCTGTCCCCGTGGACTCTTTCTCCTTTTTCAAGACCTTCTACACTCTGGGCCAAGCCCATTTGGGTTTCCAAACAGACTCCACATGAATTGCTGTTATTTCTCATTCTTGCCTCTGCTTTTCTTCCCTTAAATCTCTACAGATCCATACTCTTGGTGAATATTTTTTTAATGTCTTTATTTATTTTTGAGAGAGAGACAGAGCATGAGTGGGGCAAGGGCAGAGAGAGAGAGAAGGGGAGACACAGAATCCGAAGCAGGCTCCAGGCTCTGAGCTGTCAGCACAGAGCCTGATGAGGGGCTCGAACCCACGAGCTATGAAATTGTGACCTGAGCCAAAGTCGGACACTTATCCGACTGAGCCACCCAGGCAACTTTCCTCAACTCACACTAAAAGCAAAAGGGGGAAATTATTTGTTTAGATTACTAAGTCATCACGAATTAGGACTCATCTTTCTGAAAGGCTAGATGCAATGGCCCGGAGATTATTTACCAAAACCTCTGTTTCTCCCTTGTCTCTGCAGTCACAACTGAACTTCTTAAAGGTGTGGTCTTTCGGCCTCTACATCTTTGTTCCCACTCACTCAGGCCCCTGCAGTTGGCTTCCGCCTTCACAGCGCTCTTCCTGCTGAAGTCACAGGGGCATCTACAGGCACAGTACAAGTGAAACGTTGCTATCTTCATCTAATTTGACTTCTCCGATGCAGCTGACCTTTGGTCCACTCTGGGATCTGATATCCCGTGATGCCATCTGCTCCGGATTCCCTTCCTACCCCTCTGCCTTCTCACGGATCCTCCTACGTACTTGCCACATTTAGAAAAACTAAGTGCCGGCTTTCCACAGGGTTTTGTTCTGGATTCTAAGCCCTCGCCACTTTCCGTGGACACTGCTGTCCAAACACGCACCTTCACCGCCTATCTATATTTTTTGAATATTCAAGTTTGACCTCTCTTCTGAACCCCAACCTTCGATCGAGGATCTTCCACCAGCACTTCAACTCAGCCAAACTCACCTTGTTACCATCCAACTTCCATGCCAAGTTTACCTTCTTTGGCTTAGATTTCATTTGTAGTTGTTGACACCTGCATCCACTCAGTGTTACCTGAGCCAGAAATCTCGGAATCGGCCAAGAGCCCTCCTGATGTTTCACTTGCCTTGTTGAATCCTGTCCATTCTAGCATCTGAATCCCTCTGCGAGAGCAAAATACCCCCTCAATTCCACCTCTACTCCGGCTGCCCTCACTGAGACCTACCCGACTAGGGGGTCAGACAATTCCATTACACTCTGAGCAGACACACTTTCAGGAGCCCTGAATATATTTCAATCTATTGTCTACTCTGCAGACACAGTGAGCTTTCTAAAAATGTCTCTAGATGTTCAAGTCTTGCAGTGTCTTACTAAGACAGAGGTCAAAGTTTTTAGTACGGGTCACAAAGCTGTTTAGAGTCTACTAGCTTTCCACTTCCAAGATTTACGATGTATTCTTTTCTATACTGAAATGTGTTCCATTCAAAACACTCCTGTACCCTGGCACACCAGTAAAATTCCACACGTTTTTAAACACTCTACGCAACTATCACTCCTTCTTTGAATCATTTCCTGGCTTTCTCTACCACCTTCAGGCACCTGCCGTCCCCATTGTGATCTTCGTCGCCTGGTCCATACCTGTACTATGTCAAAGGTTACTTTGAATTGTGCTTGTTTACTTTTGACCTCTCCTATTGCACTGTGCCCCCACGGGCGGGGATTATGCACTCTTTAGATCTCCAGAACATGTTATAGGCTCAGGCATATAAACAATAGTTACAGTGAGCTACTGGCCATTCACTCATTCAGTAATTATTTGTTGAAGTTATAGTACATTCCAAGGACTATGCCAAGTGGTGAAAACATAGCAGTTAAAAATGCAGAGAAATCACTGTTCTTACGGATCTTACATTCCAATGACGTCACAGAAATACACCCCTGCTCTCATAGAGTGACTTATTACTAAGCCCAGAACATAAGTTATTGTTTAATGAACACTTTTATCAATTAAATGAAATTTCTTTAAAGCTTACACCTAAATAATATCCCAAGTTTAAAAATTTAAATATACAAGATGAGCGTAATATTTTGTCCCGCAAGTCAGTATTTCAAAACTAGCCTTTCTATTTCATTTTGGTGATAAGTCTCTTAGGAAAATTAAATGAAGCCAGGAAAAATCACATAGATAATTTCCCCCTATGGACGATTATGACTGTTTTGATCTAGTGTTTTGATCTACTGTTTGATCTGGTTGGACAATTCTGAACTTTTAGCTGTATTAGGAAATACACTGTTGCTTGTTCGGCTCTGGGACAGCATATCCTAAAAGTGACACAGGCAAACTACAAAGTCTCCAAAAATGAGTGAGCAGAACACTGAGGGGGGCCTTGTTCACATCAAATGAGAAATGGCAAAGAAACGGGGAAAGTTGGCCTACGGAAATTGATGAGTGTAATAGTAATGATATTCGATGCTAATGCCTGTAGAATATTTACTATGTATTGCTCAAATCCCCGGACTTAATATTGACTCATCTAATGTTTCACTTTAGCTGAGGTCACATAGCTCTCAAGTGACAAGGCTAGGATTCTGACAGAATGAATTCCCTTCATTCTACATACGCTATTCTGCTTCGCTGTACCAGGCTACAGTAGGCCAGGAGCAGATATAACTATTGTTTATTTTTTCCTAGAAAATCACTAAGAGTCATTGAAAATCCTGATGTAAAATTCTTAAGTTGAGCTGAGCACGCTATGATCAAATGCGTGCCTACTCTCAGCCTGTGATGCCATGAGTGTCACAGACTGACAGGTGGTCCCCCCTCCCCGAATTCATATGTTGAAACCCTCACCCCCAATGTGACTATATTCGGAAACAGAGCTTTCAAGAACTCATTAAAGTTAGATAAAGTCATAAGGGTGGAGTCTAAATCTGACAGGATTGGCAGATCATAAGAAAAGGAAAAGAGAAATCTGTCTCCATGCTCATACACCATGGAAAGGCCATGTGAAGACACGACGAGAAGATAAGCATATGGAGGCACAGGAGGGAGCTGTCAACAGAACCCCACCATGCTGACACCCTGATCTCAGACTTCCAGTCTCCAGAATGGGGGCAAAATAAATTTTGGTCGTTTAAGCCATCTAGTCTGCTGTATTTTGTTGTGGCCCCTTGAGCTGACTAAGGCACATGAGCTAGGAAAATATCTAGCAAGTCTTTAAGTGCTTTCACGGTACTTGAGGAAGAAAAATGAAATCTTGGGAAACTGATACCAACACCAAAATACACAATGTAAAATGTAAGAATACGAAGAAAAATAGCATGAATTGCAAGAAAATAATTACAATACATGGAAAATTGGTTAAAAAAAATAAACATGCTTGGGATGCCTGGGTGGCTCAGTCAGTTGGGTAACTGACATCGGCTCAGGTCATGATCTCGAGGTCCCTGGGTTCAAGCCCCACATCAGGCTCTGTGCTGACAGCTCAGAGCCTGGAGCCCGTTTCAGATTCTGGGTCTCCCTCTCTCTCTGCCCCTCCCCCACTCACACTCTGTCTCTCTCTCTCTTCCTCAAAAATAAATAAACATTACAAAAAAATGTAAAAAGAAACATGCTCAAAGCCAAGTGGCATGAATAAACTTGGAATATATTAGATTAGATTAAAGGACAATGAAGTACCACGTATATTTTCAACTACTTTTTTTCTTAAGTTAGAAAAAGAGTGTAAATATAAGCTGCACAGCTTTACCACCACACAGCACTTCCAAGCATCATGCCCTGGGTTGTTACAGGGAAAAGTAGAGTTGGGTCCCTACCAAGTGAGTTCTGTTCAAGTCATCTAATCCATTTGCCTGAAGTTGGATATTTTAATAGTGGCCTACAAGGGGCAAATGAAGTAAAAGGAGCTAGAAGAATTTCAGTATTTAAAAGCCAAATCATGGGGCACCTGGGTGGCTCAGTCGGTTGAGCGTCCGACTTTGGCTCAGGTCATGATCTCGGGGTTTGTGATGTCAGGCCCCACAGAGGGCTCTATGCTGTCAGCTGAGAGCCTGGAGCCTGCTTTGGATTCTGTGTCTCCCTCTCTCTCTGCCCCTCCCCCACTCACGCTCTGTCTCTCTCTGTCTCAGAAACAAATAAAAAAAAATTAAAAATTAAAATAAAAATACATAAATAAAAGCCATATCATATTAACATATCTTGAGGATTCAGATAAATTGATACATGGAGAGCTCATTAAGCTACATTTCATTGCAGCAACTCTCTCCTTTGTTTTCTTTAGCTGATTATTGAAATATTAATATTTTCAGGAAATTAAAGCCATTTTTCTTAGTTTCATTCAAGTCTAAACTTGAAGACCCCGAAATGTGCCCTGGCTGGTGCCTCAAAAATATATTTACTCTGAAAGTTGTGCATGAAGAATTTTAATCTGCAGAAAGCTTGTAGGGAAACCAAAGAGTCATCTTTGTCACCCAAAAAGCGGAATAATGCCACTCCCACGCTCACGTGGTGACGCTCTTCTGAGCGCTTAAGAACCTGGCGTCTAATAAATTGCTTTTAAATGTCTGCCTCCCTTGGGGCGCCTGGGTGGCTCAGTCGGTTAAGCGGCTGACTTCGGCTCAGGTCATGATCTCACGGTCCGTGAGTTCGAGCCCCGCGTCGGGCTCTGTGCTGACAGCTCGGAGCCTGGAGCCTGTTTCAGATTCTGTGTCTCCCTCTCTCTGACCCTCCCCCATTCATGCTCTGTCTCTCTCTGTCTCAAAAATAAAATAAACGTTAAAAAAAAAAATTTAAATGTCTGCCTCCCTCATTAGACTTCAAAAAGAGAAATCACCTGTTATCTTTGTTATCCCCATGGCAGTGGCAGACATAAAAAATGAGTAATCACAACAAAACAAAAGAAAGAGCAATGACCTAAAATAGTCTCAAGAGTTTACAACAATGCGCTAAATTTAATATGGTGAATTTTCAAATGTCGTGTACAGAAAATAAGGACGGCAGCGGCACATATTATGGGTTTATCCCTATAGGCAGAAACAGTGATGGTGCTGACGAAATTGCTAATGCAATCTTCAGTGTCTACCCACAGAATTACAGGGTTTATTGTAAAGCAGCGCCATATCAGAGCGTCTAAAATAATTAAGGGATCTAATCCCTCTCAGATTAGGAAAGGCTAAAGAACTCAGGAGATCTTCCGCTGGGAGGAGAGAACAAAGACTTAACAGTTAATATAACTATTTTCTATATCGGAAGCATAATTATGTGGCAATGAGATTATATGTATTCTGCATCGCATAAGAAATAAAACTAGAGGGGAACCTGAGTGACTCGGTGGTTAAGCGTCCAACTTCGGCTCGGGTCATAATCTCACGGTTCATGGGTTCGGGCCCCACGTTGGGCTCCGTGCTGACAGCTCGGAGCCTGGAGCCTGCTTCGGATTCTCTGTCTTCATCTCTCTCCCTCTCTCTCTGCCCCTCCCTCGCTCACACTCTGTCTCTGTCTCTCTTAAAAATAAATAAACATTAAAAAAAAAGAAATAAAACTAGAACCAACAGTTAGAAATTGCATGTAGATTTTAGCTTGATGTAAGAAAGTACTTTTCAATAGCCAAAGCTATCTTTAAAAAATATCTCATAACTGGGGTGCCTGGGTGGCTCAGTCGGTTAAGTGTCTGACTTCAGGTCGGGTCATGATCTCACAGTTTGTGGGTTCGAGCCCTGCATCAGGCTCTGTGATGACAGCTTGGAGACTGGAGCCTGCTTCTGATTCTGTGTCTCCCTCTCTCTCTGCCCCTAACCCAGTCTCATTCTGTCTTTGTCTCTCTCAAAAATAAATAAGCATTAAAAAAAATTTTTTTTTAATCTATAACTGACATCTCAGTGTTCATTAGCTATCCAGATGACTATGGAAGTACATACAATCACCAATCACACTGCATAAATGTTCAATTCCATTTTTAAAAATTTTCTATAACATGAATTCCAAAAGGGGGTGTGAGACAAGGAATTACTAAACGCCTGTCAATACGACTTGCACTGAATTGTTTTTGTATTTTGTGTCAAAAGGAAATTTTCAAATAAAGACAAAATCATGACTTTAGTGCTAATATAAAACATAAAATATAAAAAAAATGAGACCTTATAAACTCATTATTAATAAGGGAATCAGGCAGATGTTAAAATCGTGGAGCTCCACAAAGGATCCAAACACAGACACATGCATAGACAAGCGTACTATAGTGAATTTGTAAATGGACTCCCCACCAGGGAAGTATACTGAACCCTCCACCTGACAGAATTCATTCGCATGCTTATAAACGAGAATTGTTTGCATTACTATCATTTATTGCAACTTACAGAGCTGTAAAATCGCAAAAAAGACAATAGAAGGTTCAGAGCGCCCACAGAATTAGATTCAGATATTGCAGAAGGCTGTGCTCTAAATCATGCTTTTTTCTACCACGACACTAAGTAATATTTTTTGTTCATTCCAAATTTCCTTGCCCTTACAGCTTGCCCTAAAACGATGTCACACAATTACAAGTGAGGGAACATTCAGAGAATTTGTTTCTCTGTGAACTAATGCACTGCCACGTGAAACAAATTCTTAATTAGTGCCCTTTGTTGGTGTTGGATGATGGCACACTCTTAAGAATATGGTATTTTCCTTAAAAAGAAATCCATGCTCTAAAAAATAAAGCTTATTTAAAATAAGAAACTCCTGAACTTGAAATGCTTGTATCCTGAATTCTATCTCCTTACAATTTCAAATATTTTCACAGTTAAAATGAAAAGCTTGACATGTATTGAGATCATTTCCTTTCTCTGATGTTTGTCTAAAAGATTATTCTCTTACTATTCCTATTTTCCCCTACTTAAATATTTCATTTGATAGCTCAAACTATAGTCATTTATTATTTTTAAAAATAAAATGTTGGTAAAAGATACAATAGCATGCTCAACTTATTAAAATTATGAAAACCAAGTTGTTGCGCATAGTAAGACCGATTTTTACAGAGCTGAAGTATGGTTTATCTTCTTTCCTTAATTTGGCAATTAGTAAGTATAATGATGGAGATAGCAATATGAGACAAATGTGGTCATTTCTGTCATAGTCTAATGAGGGGCACTGCTCAACACAAGTTTATTAACGGCAACAATAGAGATTCATTAGGGCAGACTCCTCAAATGATCTTAACTAATGAAATCCAAAGAGATAACTGAATTGGTCAACATATTTAATGGGAAACAGATAATATTGGTGATTCAAGTCCTATTACTATAATTAGATGCTTTCTAAAAAGCAATGATAAAAATAGGCTATGCATTATCAACTATGGCATTCTATTAAGTAGTTAGCAATTCCAGGGCATTTTTGTGAACAAACATTTTAACTGGCTAATTCATTTACATTTGTAGTGCATATTGGGGGTAGGATAATCCTTAATTTCAGTACCTCTCCACAGAATAAGATCAAAAGGCAAGAAAAGAATGCTTGAGTTTTTTTAGCTATATATTTTATTTTTCTTGTAAGTGCTTTCATCGGAGAGTTAAGCAAACATCCCTAGCTATCTCTGTAGTGGTTATAAAGTATATTTACCTTCAATTTGCAGTAAATTCTTAGACTATGCTTTCCTAGCAAAATCATTTTTTGCGGTCTTCATAATACACTGGGAATATGAATTCCTTTGAGCAATGAAGATCTATGAGATTCTTGGGGTAAATGTTATTAGGCTATAATTTTATAGACTTAAAATGAGTTGCTGAAAAGCAAGCCCTGGAGAACTTCTTATATGTCATTTTTCTGACCAAAGGACAGCGTAATGTTCTGACCAAATAAGATAAAGTCATCGTCCATCAGTTAAAGAAACTTTTCCTTAAAATCTATTCAGTAATAAATTTTCTTTCAAAATTAATGGAAATGCTTCTTTTTCAATTACTGTACAATCCATCATTTCTAATCTCCATACCACTTGACCCTCTGCCAATAAATACCTGAAGCCTTTACAAGAGCCAGATCAGGAAACTGACATATTCATTTAAGTCGGGTTGCATACCAGAGATAGGATCAAAGATTTAAACCTTAAACTATCCCTCCAAAGACTTAAGCCTCTCACTCTGATAAAGACAACATTATGTTTCTACTGATAGAACATTTGTTCCAGAGCAGATACAAATACACAAATTCTGGTACATTTTGTAATATGTCAAACGATGCCCCTTGAGGGAAATCCAATAACAAAGAAATGGCCAAGAACAAAAGACTGAGTGGAACTTTTCCTGTTTCTCTGGAACCTGGGCCAAATGCTGAGGACACAAAATGGTCAAGTATTCCACTTTCTAAAGAAAACTTCAGGCAACTGGAAGCCACCCAACCCTCCCAACGCTTACTAATAGGCCAACAGTTTGAGTTTCCCTTTACCCAATCATCGTCTGCCATTCCCAAGCTATATGAACAGACGACCAGTGATAAGGAAGAGAAATGGCATCGCTGGAATGAAAACAGAAAGAATTCAAAAATTGGTCCCTTAGGCAAAGTGATTAATTAGCTCTAAACGACTATGGACTTATCTATCAGAAGGCTGCACGGTAAAGGCAAGGAGGGTCCACATCGAAAGCTTGGCCTGATCTGTCCACTGAGCAGTGCAATGTCAGAGGGCCACCAGGAGCATAATGGATGCCTATAGTCTACCTGGTCACTGCTGGCCTGAACATCAAGTATCAGTCCTGCTCAGAAATAGATGGAACCAGGATACCAGCTGCCAGGGTCAATATAAACATCAGGCCACATGAGGCTTACAACAGGGTGGGGCTTTTCGCCCTGGTACCACAGCGGGACAACGTAACAAGCACAGGAAACTTAAAGCCAAACTAGACCAATAAGAACGCTGAGAAGGAAAGAAAGCCCTTAAATAGGGCTGAGTTCTTCAATGAAAATAACTAACAAATCCCTGGTTTGTATTTATTTGTACAAAACTTCTCAATTTTATCAATGAGGGGATATGAGAGATCATGACAAAAAAGATAAAATTCAGTTACAGAAATACAGATATACACTCCAACATTTATAGCAGTGCTATCAACAATAGCCAAATTATGGAAAGAGCCCAAATGTCCATCAACTGATGAATGGATAAAGAAGAGGTGGTTTATATACACAATGGAGTATTACGTAGCGACCGAAAATAAGGAAATCTTGCGATTTGCAACAACGTGGATGGAGCTAGAGTATGTTATGCTAAGCGAAATAAGTTAGAGAAGGACAAATACCACATGATTTCACTCATATGTGGAATTTAAGGGGAAAAAAAACATATGAACATAGGGGAAGAGAAGGAAAAATGAAATAAGATAAAAACAGAGAGAGGCAAACCATAAGAGACTCATAAATATAGAGAATAAGCTGAGGGTTACTGGATGGGGGGGTGCGGATGGGATGAATGGGTGATGGGCATTAAGGAGGGCACACGTTGGAATGAGCACTGGGTGTTACATCTAAGTGACGAATCACTGAGTTCTACTCTTAAAGCCAATACTACAATGTATGTTAGCTTACATGAAATTAAA
Organism: Herpailurus yagouaroundi; assembly: GCF_014898765.1. Classification (NCBI taxonomy): domain Eukaryota; kingdom Metazoa; phylum Chordata; class Mammalia; order Carnivora; family Felidae; genus Herpailurus; species Herpailurus yagouaroundi. Next base: position 16,113,929 of record NW_024412397.1, read on the forward strand.
TTTTAAAATGCCAAAAAATACATAGATACATGCATAAACACCTGAGCTTTTGTTTGAAACTTATACATTGCATTAGTAGTGTATGTTAAATATATAAACGATTTTCATTCAAAGACCAAAGGAAAAGAAAAAACAAACAAACAAAAATGCAGAAATGTTGGCTCTATGACAACCGCAGATTTGCATTGGATATCTCAAACTTGTCACCAGTAACAAAATACACATTTATAAACGAAATGCAATTTTAACAAAACTGTAGCTTAAATTTTCAAGTTCCGTCAAATACCTGGAACCTTACACTTGTGCAAAAGAAAAATCAGGGTATCCTTTGTAATATTCAATATTATTTTACACTGATTCAAAGCTAACTTTGCCATCGTTTATACTATCAGAAAACAATGAGGAATTTAGAAGGTCCCAGGAGACCAGTAATGGCTATGCATGTTGGAACCAAACATTGATTTGCTTACAAATTCTCACAAAATCTTTCCACATTAATTTATATGCCTTTGGAATTTAATACAAATTACATTTACATGAAACCAATTCTGAGCATCACTGATTCATTTAGCCTCTATGTGCTGTCCACTAGAACATGGCTTCTGTTGTTTTTGGTCTCTCTCACATCCCCAGCACCGAGAATAGTCCCCGGCCTCCTAAACATATTTTGAATTAAAAAGAAAATATTTGGGGCTCCTGGGAGGCTTAGTCAGTTGAGCATCCACCTCTTGATTTTGGCTCAGGTCATGATCACACGGTTCATGGGATCGAGCCCCATGGCAGGCTCTATTTTGACAGCACAGAGCCTGCCTGAGATTCGCTCTCTCTCTCTTCCTTTCTCTCTGCCCCTCCCCCATTTACACTCACATGCTCTCTCTCTCAAAATAAATAAATAGACTTTTAAAAAGTAAATATCTGGCTATTAACAGATAGTCCTATGCCAAATACAGAGGAGGTACTGTTAGAAGCTGAATTGCGTCCTCCCTCCCAAAATTCAAACGTTGAAGTCATATCCCCAGTACTCTGAATGTGACTGTGCTTGAACATAGGGCCTTTCAAGAGAGAATTAAGTTAAAATGCGGTCATTAGGGTAGGCCCTAATTGCATATTACAGGTACCCTCATAAGAAGAGGAAATTCGGATACTGACACACACAGAGGAAAAAATCATGTGAAGGCAGGGGGACATGATGGCCATCTGCAAGTCAAGGAGAGAGGCCTCAGAAGAAAGCAATCCTGTCTACACCATGATCTCAGACTTCTTGCCCCCAGAGCTGTGAGAAAATAAATTTCTGTTTTTTAAGCTCCCCAGTCTTTGGCACTTTGATACAATGGCAGCCCTAGGAAATTAACAAAGGTATTTAATGAGCTTTTTTGACTGACAGAATGAATAAATAAATGCATAGAATTTTGGAAAAAAAGTAATTTGTAATTAGTGTTAAATTTCATCGTGCAGCAATGATCAAGCTATGATCACGAAATATGGCGTAGCCCCCCAGTGATGAATTAAAAGCACTGGTTTGGTCCCTTTTGTGAAGTCAAAATGACATTTGTGAAACTGAGTCAAACCTTGTCAGCCTGATAGATTCCGTCAACGATCATGTTCATAGAGCTCCACCTTGTCAATTGTAGTCGCTTGATCCAAGACCAGTGATTATTAGATCCCAAACAGAGGCAAAGGTTATACCATGGAGAAAAAGATTCCAAACCAGGATCATGAGGGTAACAAGGCTCCTTAGACTGCTGAGAAGTGATCGATGTGCTGTGTGTGACTACATTTAATTTTTATAGGAAATTCAGTCTTTTCCAATTATACATACATAAGTAAAAATGTGATGTTGAGAAAAAATAGAAGGCTAGTGCTATTGAGCTATGATAGAAAAATGGCTCAGTCCTTAACCATGCAATTTTTTTTTGTCCTTGTTAAATATCCTTCAGTGCTTTAATATCCAATGAGTGTGCAGAGCTTAAAATATTAATGGCTACATAAACGTTCACTATATCCTTTATTTTGAAAGAGGCAAAACTCATTTAGTATTATAATCTTAGGTTTGGAAACTTCTCCAAGATAAACAGCCACAAATCCCAGTTACAGAGGAATATTATTCTAAAGTTCTAAAACTTTTTTTTTTTTTAATTTTTTTTTTTAACGTTTATTTTATTTTTGGGACAGAGAGAGACAGAGCATGAATGGGCGAGGGGCAGAGAGAGAGGGAGACACAGAATCGGAAACAGGCTCCAGGCTCCGAGCCGTCAGCCCAGAGCCCGACGCGGGGCTCGAACTCACGGACCGCGAGATCGTGACCTGGCTGAAGTCGGACGCTTAACCGACTGCGCCACCCAGGCGCCCCTAAAGTTCTAAAACTTTAAAGGTAAATGAGAGTCATATCCTAGAGCAACAGAATTCAGATGGAACAGCATTGTTTACTGAAGAAGCATGAGGGTCAACTGAGCCAAAAGCTATTATTTAATTGCCGGAGCACTAAATCTTATTAATTTAAGCACTATGTTATTAATCTTGTTAAAGGGTCTTAAGTCTAGTGTTAGAATCATTTAGGTTAGACTATATTCCACTGATTGAACTAGACAGAAAATCTATAAATAGAGTGACACAGTTGCTTTGGAAAACCGTTGATTTATCACATTTGAAAAGAATAATTAAATTTGAAGCACAAATCTAAAAAAAAAGTTAGGATGTCTTTTGTTCAGTACCAAAGGGGCTGCCGGTAAACCAGAGGAGAGGAAGGCAAAGAATGACAAGAAAACAGTGTATTTCCTCTCTTACATACAGTTTAGGAAAAGAAAAGCTGTCTTCTATTAACTAGAATCCAAAGGTCCAACATTTATTCAAATATCTTACATAATGGTAAAATCTGAAATAATTCAATGACATTCTTTTGTATAAAAACTTCACACAGTTGACTATCATTGAATTGTTGAGAAATAATTTCTTAGTTTTTCCTCAGTTCATTAGCTAATAATCAAAATCAACATGCAAGTAATTACATTAATATGCAAAATGCATATGTAATGAAAAAACTCAAGGTATCAAGGCTGTACATGTAATACATATATAATACGAAATAAATATGTTATACTAATAGATGTAGAAGAATGAAAAACCTGATAAAAATGACTATTCAAGATCATCCTTGAGTTTGCGAGCTGGGGTGCCACCTTGAAGTCTAATTTGAATTCCATTAACTTAATATTTATATGAAGTGTCCTCTTATCTCCAATCCCATTACCAATGCCCTAGTTCTGTTTACGTATCTAGCATTCAACAACTGCACCTTAAATTATAACTTTACAGAATAAGGTTCAGCATCTTCAGACCGTACAGGTCTTCATTATCAGATTTCTGCTAATCTACCTCCCCTCTTTCCTTACCCTTCCTGATCTTATTGTATATTCCAATAATCCTCATATGACTCGTGTCCCTTTCACTTCATGCGGTTTCTTAACTCTATACCATTGCTGAAGTTGTCCCCTGGATCTGAAATCCTCTTTTGTCTTTTTTTCCACATGATTAATTTCTGCTTAAGAAGGTTAAGATCTGCTGAAGGTATTGTTTCCTAAGGGAGTTATAGACACCCTTCTATATATCCATACACAGTACTCTCTTAATATCCTGTATAAACCTCTTTCTGTGCATTTCTGCATTATTTTATTGTCTCTGTTTACTTTCTTTTTCGGTTGTAAAAGAGAAGCTTAAACGAAGGGACTATATTTTAATTACTCAAGACTCTCTTGAAGCTATTAGCACAATGCTTTGCCTACCATAGTAGATAGTGGATGAGTGAATGAATGAATGAATGAGTAAAGCTTAAGGAGAGACAGATCATTGTAATGGATAAAATTATATTTCCTCCCCTTGATTCTCTATAAAAGGCTTACATTTTTCTGTAAATTTTATGGATCTTTGTCTAAATTCACCATTTGGGCCTATCTAGACCTAACTAAAAATACCAGGAGATATTGTATTATGTCTTAACTTTCAACTAGGTGAAAATTATTAGTGTAATTGGCAACCTAAATATTTTCCAGTAAGCTGGACAGAATAATCATTCTAATTAATGTCAGAGTCTCATTTTTTTTCTAAAAACACAGAATCTCTATTTACCTATTTTTAAAAGATTCAAATACCTTTAACTATATTTGGTTTTTAATTTTTTTGTTTTAGTTCTTCTCTTTGAAGATGGCTAACATTAACTGAAAAAAAATAACAAATATTTTTATTCAAAATTCACCCAAATAAGTATAAAATGCATATAAATAATTAATCTTTCTAATGATGTTTTTGTATATCTGTAGTTTTCCTGCTTCTGATGTTATAGTCTGAGTTTGTACTAAATTTTGAGGATACTATGAAGCTGGAAATCTCTTCAGATGTGCTATCATTATTATTTTTTCAGTAATCAGGTCAGTTTCAGCGCCCTACATATATTAAACAGAAAGATGTGTGGGCACTGGGTGAAACGTTTACAAAAAGCATTAAGGTGGTTATCCTGGGCATGGAAAAAAGCCAAATCTACCCCTTATCTGAAATGTTTCAAGTGGGTTTTTAAAATATTCTCCCAGTATCCAATGCTGCCCACATATGTGGGGCCCTAGTTAATCTTTCCAGATAACTACTAGTTTATTTTCTATCTTTACAAACAAGTAACACAGCAACAAAAGACACCTCACTTGAGTCTGCAGAGAAAAGACTTCATCTATATAAGAGGTTTTTTGCATGTATCCCTTTGAATTAATATTTTTGTATTACTTGGGTAAATAGCTAGAAGTGTAATTGCTGGGTCATAGGGCAGTTCTATTTTGAACTTGTTGAGGAAGCTCCATACTGTTCTCCAGAGTAGCTGCATCAGTTTGCATTCCCACCAACAGTGCAAAAGGGTTCCCCTTTCTCCACATCCTCAACAACACCTGTTGTTTCTTGCATTGTTGATTTTAGCCACTCTGACAGTTGTAAGGTGATAGCGCATCGTAGTTTTGATTTGTTATCTTCCTGATGATTGGCGATGTTGAGCATCTATCTTTTCATGTGTCTGTTCCCCATTTCTATGGCTTCTTCGGAAAAAATGCCTATTCATGTCTTCTGTCCATTTTTTAATGGGATTATTCATTTTTGCGGTGTTGACTTTTAGAAGTCCTTTACGTATTTTGGATACTAACCCTTTGTCCCATATGTCATTTGCAAATACCTTCTCCCATTCCATTGGATGCCTTTTAGTTTTGTTGATTGTTCCCTTTGCTGTACAGAAGCTTTTTATTTTCATGAAGCCCGAATAGTTTATTTTTTTGCTTTTGTTTCCCTTCCCTCGGCCATAAAAATGGAATGGAATGGAATATTACTCAGCCATAAAATAATGAAGTCTTGCCATTTGCAATGTGGTGGATGGAGCTGGAGAGTGTTATACTAAGCAAAATAAGTCAAAACAAGGATCATATGATTGCACTCATATGTGGAATTTAAGAAACAAAACAAACAAGCAAAAGGGGGAAAAGGAGAGGAAGACAAACCAAGAAACAGATTCTTAACTATAGAGGTGAACAGGAGGTTACCAGCAGGTAGGTGGGCGGGGGGATGGGTTAAATAGGTGATAAGGATTAAGGAGTGCACTTATGAGTACCAGATGTGTATGGAAGTGTTGCATCACTATATTGCACATCTGAAACTAATATTATGCTGTAGGCTAATTAATTGGAATGTAAATAAAATCTTTAAAAAGCCCCTTATTTTATTTTATTTTTTTTTAATTTTTTTTCAACGTTTTTTATTTATTTTTGGGACAGAGAGAGACAGAGCATGAACGGGGGAGGGGCAGAGAGAGAGGGAGACACAGAATCGGAAAGAGGCTCCAGGCTCTGAGCCATCAGCCCAGAGCCCGACGCAGGGCTCGAACTCACGGACCGTGAGATCGTGACCTGGCTGAAGTCGGACGCTTAACCGACTGTGCCACCCAGGAGCCCCAAAAGCCCCTTATTTTAAAACAGCAGCTCAAAGAGAGGCAAAACTCCCTTCCTGTGGCTCTGTGACAAATTGTGAAACTACGGAGAGAGGGCCTAGCAAAGGCTGTGGCCAGGACATCTGTACCGGGCATCATCCACGGTGCCTCACTGGCAACCACCCCTCCAAAGGAGGTCATGCAGGCCACCATCCTTAATGCCCACGGAAACCCACCCTGTATCACTTTCCCCTGCACCCATCACTGGACCTGGGGATGGCAGCTGACACAAGATGGGCTACCCTTGCTGGCTTGTGGCCTATGACACGTTATGGCATCCAGTGCCCTCCCAGGAATCCAAACTGCAGCATGGAAAGAACTTGACAGTTAGCAGCAGGCGCTGAACGTGCAATGTTTGCATCAGGTAGCGTCAGGGCCATGCGGGATCCAAAGCAGACTGAAGTTAGGTTATACAGAAGGCACGAACACAGGATTAGAAATCCCAGATATATAGGGGCTCCTGGGTGGCGCAGTCGGGTAAGCGTCTGACTCTTGATCTCAGCTCAGGTCTTGATCTCAGGGTTGTGAGTTCAAGCCCAGAGTGGAGCCTACTTAAAAAAAAAGAAAGAAAGAAATCCAGATATAGGTACAGATAGATAGAGATAAAGATACAGATGGAAAGATGGAAAAAGGGAATACAGAGAAAGAAGCTACGTAGGCCCTTGGAACAGATTGAAGAGGCAACGGTCGTTATAACAGCAATTCAATCCTTGACACAGTCTCACAATTAAACCCCCTCGTTTGAAGTAACTTGCGTAAAATTCTTTCCTCTTTGCTACTAAATCCCTGCCTGAAAAAAAAAAAAAAAAGTGGGTGGCAATAAGCAGCCATTGCTCAGTGTTAAGTTGCCTTATACACAAGGACACAGGAAATGGTCATTTCTGACATCTCGTGCCTCACTACAAAATCAGACTTTGCCACTATTTTGCTCTCTCCATCCAGGCAAAAGTCTGACTTAAGGGGTGTGTGAGCAGTATCACCTTCTGAATCTAGCAAGAGGTACACAGACACATAGACACATGCTGAGCTCAAAGGAGAGAAGATACTTTATATATCTTCAAAGTTACTTATGAAATTTTAACAAAGTGAAGGCTTCCTAGCCAAAAGCAAAAGCAACTTGAGTAAACATAATTCAGGAAAGAAATTCCAAGATGTGTTTGTTAGATGTTGCAGGACATCTCAGGGAGTCTAAAATCTCTCACTTACACAAAATGACAAAACTCACCACTTAACGGGACTTGACTTTACAAAACATTCCACAGGCATTTATGGACATGTTCTTGTAGCATCACTTTGAGTAACATTACTGCCTCTGTATCTTACGACATAAACTCACGTACAAAGAGCTTAGTTGTTTTGCAATATCATATCTTAGAAGTCACTGGAAAAGCCAAGATTCTGGTTATATACTATTGTACAAAACTATCTATTTTACCAGATGTGATCAAATGCAGAAAAATAGCAACGCCCAGGCATGCTATTTAAGAAAATTCAAATTTAAAAAACCAGAAATGGAGGAATTCCAAGTTTGATTTCAAATTTGTTATATCTCTTAAAGTAGAAGCTCACCTATAATACTAAACAGATTATTAATAGAAAAGTTGGGGCAGGGAAAGGTGCAAGCATCTTTCAATTTAAAAACATTTAAAATTCAGAATCCATTCAGAAGCAATTAAAATTTAATGAGAAGATGAAATTTACATGAAATTTTCTGAGACCATATCCACTATGCATAGAACACTGTAACTCTAAATAAATATTAGGTTTTTAGAATATTTATTGGTGAAGGCTTAACGAAGTAAGTCATACTCTCTTTCCCCACCAAGGCAAAAAAGGATTTTAAATAACCTCCTATTCCCCTCCCACACCCCAATTTAAGGAAAATCCATTGAAGAGCAAGAATGAGATTTTTCCCAAATGACCCATTGGTACAAAGACCACATCGGGTTTCTTGTAAAAGAGGATTCATCTGCAGATTTTGATTACTACCGTGTAGCAAACCTCCAGGTCTCCATTTATGTATAAGCAAATGAGCCCACTTGGGTGTATAACTGTAACCTACATGTTATTGAGCATGAAAAGATTAAGCAATGCCACTCTCAACTACTGCTGTGCCAAAAACAGAAGTTCAATGATACATAAAGTATCATGGAGTGTTTGCATACAAAGAGGAATTGTTTTCAGTGCCCACACAAATAACAAATCAAATTTCATACCTAAAAGGATCTTGAAAAACTGAAACCGTAATTAGTGTGCAAAAATGGTGGATTCTGCAGAGTATACAATCCCCAGATAGCCCACAGAGCCATGAAAATCTTGCTAGAAACATGTCAAAATAAATGTGACTAATGCTTTTACAGCATTTACTCTGTGCGAGACACTCGTCATATGTGTTAACTCTCTTCTTCTAGGAACCTTTGAAATTATTATGACAACCTTGCACAGAGGAAATGGACATGTACGCTTAACAATTTTTACACAAACACACAAATATAAAGTTATTTTGATAGACCTAACTAGCAGCAGATTATTTTACTTTAAAGTGTTATGAGAATTACTGAGAATTTGCTGATCTGAGAAGAGTTATTTGTTTGTATTTTTACGTCAAATGTTTTGATCAGTACAGATATGTGAACAAAACGGACTCCAAAAAGGACCACGCTGATTCAGACAAAAAGAACAAATTCTGATCTCACTGGATGGCTCTGTTGGATTCGCACCTGCAGCCACTTTATCTCCTTTAAACCCATTATTCTCTGGTAGCTTAATGACTCTCTCCTGGTCGTCTTTCTGCCACTCTTCAGCCACTGTGACCACTCTTTAGCCTCCATAGCAGCCCTGAAAATATGCCCGTAGACCTCCAGCTATAGGGAGCCTAACTGACCACGGGCCCCAGCGATTGCCCTCTGAAATCCATTGCCACATTTGCTCCAAGATCACGCTTTCCACAGGCTGCTTCCTGCCAATAACTGTGCAGCAGGGGTACTAAATCAGGCCCATCACTGGGAGACCCGGGACACTTCTGAAGGACAGCTTTAGCACGAGGGCTCCCCAGTAGGTCTTACCAACCTTCTTCCGACTTCGTGGCAGGCCTGTGATGCTTCCATCCAGCCCTCCTTCCCTCTTTTCCTTACTCAAGGTCAGGCTCACATTGTGATTTGACAGCTTTTTTTCTGGCTCTCTCCCCATTTTTTTTTTTTTCTCTCAGTCATTTCCTCAGTAAAATCTTTTTTTTTTTTATTTTTTTTCAACGTTTTTTAATTTTATTTTATTTTTTTTTTGGGACAGAGAGAGACAGAGCATGAACGGGGGAGGGGCAGAGAGAGAGGGAGACACAGAATCGGAATCAGGCTCCAGGCTCCGAGCCATCAATCAGCCCAGAGCCCGACGCGGGGCTCGAACTCATGGACCGCGAGATCGTGACCTGGCTGAAGTCGGACGCTTAACCGACTGCGCCACCCAGGCGCCCCTCCTCAGTAAAATCTTAATCCTACCGTGGAATCCTCCTCCCAGAAGACCCAGACTAACCAAGTCTCCTCCGCCTACATTTCTTACATTTGCCTCATAAGCACATGGGCTTCTCAGGATTCTGTTCACGGTTCTCCTTTCCCTGCTTTCTAGTAGAAGCCTGCAGATTCCCGGACAGCCTGTACCTTCTGCAACCAAACTATGTGTCTCTATACCAAATTACGCTTCTGGGCCCCGTACTCATCTTTGCTAAGCAGGTATCTTCATGTAGACGTCTCAAAAGTACTTCAAATTCAGAATTTTAAAAACTAAATGCATCCGGCCTCATAAGAGGACTCCTTTTCCAATATTCCTTAATCAGGTGTAACAATCATAACTCAGTGCAGAAAGCAGACATACTCCCAGTGTATCAACTAGAGAGGGGCTTAATACAGGAAATGGGTGCTTATAAAAATTTTGGAATGGCTATGGACCTTCAACTGTTCTCCTTCATTCACATTTCTCACCACTTGATTTGGCTCCTGCCAAAATTCACCTCTGTCAGATCCTGCTAGGGCTCTGAGAAGGTGACTTCTGTCTCACGCATGCTTTCCAAAATGTTTACGAATGTATCTAATCGGGAAAAACTAATTCTCACACAGAATGCAGACAACAAGGGGACTGAGCAATATAGATTTTAGCTTTCTGAACTCTAAATTGAAGCAGGTTGAGATGGAAATGGAGAGAGCCAATCCATGTACTTACCAGATTAATGGCACCAACATCCACCTGTTCACTCAAACCAAAACATGGAGGGCATCAAAGATTTCTTACTTAGGAGCACCTGGGTGCCTCAGTCGGTGAAGCGTCCAACTCTTGGTTTTGGCTTAGGTTGTGGGATCTCACGGTTCATGAGTTCGAGCCCTGTGTCAGGCTCTGTGCTGACAGCAGGAAGCCTGCTTGGGCTTCTCTCTCTCCTTCTGTCTCTGCCCCTCCCCTGCGCTCTTTCTCTCTCTCTCTCAAAATAAATAATAAAATAAAAAACTTAAAAACCATTTTTAATTAAAAATATTTCTTTATTTTCCTCATTCCATTCATAACTGATTAGTAGTCTTATCTGCACCAAAACTGACACTGGCTTATCTCAGATCTTTACAGACTCTTACCTAGGCTTCTGTAATAGCATCTTAGTGGTTATCTAATATTATCTCAACTCCTCGTCTTTACCCTCCACAATTCCACTCTGCTATTCCCAAATTTTATTCTATTACTCTTTCAGTCTTGAAGCTCTCTATCCTACAGGCAATGTGGGATTCATTCAACGTTTTTAAGTATTGTCATAGAGGCCAAAGAGCCCCCAACGACCTGTCCCATGCGAATATCTCCAGACTCATTTCTGTGCCTCGTCTTAGCGTGCTCCAGCCATGCCAAAGTATTTTCCATTCCTCAAAATTTGCAACATTGTTTCACACAACCTGATTTTGCAGAAGTCAGTCCATCTACCCTGAATTGTAGCCCTCTCCACCTCTTTTACCCAGCTAAATCCTGTTTTCCTCCAATTCTCATCTCAATAAAACACCTCCAAATGAAGAGACTGCCTTTTTTTTTCCCATTGGATACTCTTTCCTGCTCTGTCAAAGATTAGTTGGCCACATTGGTGGGTCCATTTCTGGGTTCTCTACTCTGTTTCATTGATCTGAGTGTCTGTTTTTGTGTCAGTACCGTACCATCTTGATGATTACAACGTTGTAATACGGTTTAAAGTCTGGAGTTGTGAACCCTTTTGCACTGTTGGTGGGAATGCAAACTAGTGCAGCCACTCTGGAGAACAGTATGGAAGTTCCTCAAAAAATTAAAAAGAGAACTACCTTACAACCCAGCAATCGCACTACTAGGTATTTGTCCAAAGGATACAAAAATGCTGATTCAAAGGGGCACATGCACCCCAATGTTTATAGCAGCACTATCAACAATAGCCAAATTATGGAAAGAGCCCAAATGTGCATATACTGATGAATGGATAAAGAAGATGTGGTTTATATATACAATGGAACACTACTTGGCAATCCAAAAGAATGAAATCTTGCCATTAGCAACAACGTGGACGGAACTACAGTGCATTGTGCTAAGCGAAATAAGTCAGTCAGAGAAAGACAAATATCATATGATTTCACTCATACATGGAATTTAAGAAACACAACAGATGAACACAGGAGAAGAGAAGGAAAAAATAAGATAAAAACAGAGGGAGAAGAGGGGAAAACCATAAGAAACTCTTAAATACAGAGAACAAACTGAGGGTTGCTGGAGGGGAGGTGGGTGGGGGGAAGGGGTAGATGGGGGGTGGCCACTAAGGAGGGCACTTGTTGGGATGAGCACTGGGTGATGAATCATTGAGTTCTACTCCTGAAACCAATACTACACTGTATGTTAACTTACTTGAATATAAATAAGTAAACAAACAAACAAATAAACAAACGGCCTTAAAAAGAAAATCACCTCCGGGGCATCTGGGTGGCTCAGTCGGTTAAGCATCCGACTCTTGGTCTCAGCTCAGGTCATGATCTCACAGTTTGTGAGTTCGAGCCCCACCTCGGGCTCTGCGCTTACAGCATGGGGCCTGCTTGGATTTCTCTCTCCCTCTCTCTGCCCCTGCCCCACTTATGTGCTCTCTCTCTTTCTCAAAATAAATAAACTTTTAAAAAAAAATAAAAGAAAAACAAAAAAAAAAACCCCACTTCCAATGAAGAAGTTAAGACCAACCCAAGCAGATTATTTCCATTAATTACTTAATATACCACTGGTCACAATATCTAGGAATTATTAGCTTACAATTAAGTCCACCCATTTAGATGATATCTATACTGAAGTTCCCTGATGGCAGATCCCATGCCTTATTTTCCCTCTATAGTTGGAATATAGTAAGTGCTCAGTCAAATACTGGTTGATAGAAGGAAGGGAAATTAAGCAAACTAGATATAGGTGTAAGATAAAGGCAGGAAAACTACACAGAGGCTATTGCTATAAGTCAAATGAGAGTGATTTTTTTAAAAAGAAATATTTCTAATATTTTGAGATAAATTTATGTTTCATGGTTATCAATTTTATAAAGCATTAACATTTTAATAATATTTTATTAGGAGTAAAAGTATTTTGGGGCACCTAGGTGGCTAAATCAGTTAAGCGTCTGACTTTGGCTCGGGTCATGATCTCACAGTTGATGAGTTCGAGCCCCGTGTCGGGCTCTGTGCTGACAGCTCAGAGTCTGGAGCCTGCTTTGGATTCTGTGTTTCCCCCTCTCTCTGTCCCTTCCCCCTTCACGTTCTGTGTGTGTGTGTGTGTCTCAAAAATAAACGTTAAAAAAAAGTTTTGAAAAAAAATTTGGTGTGGCTTCATCCAGTAACTTCCTAAACTTATTTGTACATAGAACCTACCTTCCCACACTATTATTTTTCAAGTGCCTATTATACTCAGTTCAGATGTAATGCTCATTTTGAAAATGCATGTCTGAAAAAAAAAAAAAAAAAAAAAAAAAAATGAAAATGCATGTCTGCCCCAAACTCAATTGCTGTATCATGGAACATTTCGAGCACAAATTCTAAGTTTGTTTTTGCACTGTTCATACAGGGGAAACACTAGGTGAATGTGGCAAACTACCTAGATGAACCGAGACACTGGGGACGTAAAACACACACACTCATTTACCAGCCGCCTCAGCTCGCTGCGTATGTCGTGAAGCACTGCCCTCCTCATGCGGTATTACAGCTTCTTGTGAGATTTCAGATAATCCCTCTACCACTTTGTAATAACTCACAAGCTGTAACCCTTTTGAAATTCACTTCCTCAAGGGAACTGCAGGTCTGTTTCTAGGGAAAGCTCAATATTTCTTATAGATTTATGTATATTTAATACGTGTAAAACTGTTCCACTCTTTTGGTAGGTTCCTTTCTTTTTTGTTTAATGTATCACTGGTGAAGTTTATGAGTGTTGTGTATCTAACCCCATTTTTTTCCGATAAACCCTAGTTATTGCTGTTTTGTATAATTTTGCATAGCACTCTGAGTTTTAGAATACCTATGTCGCGTCACAGCAGAGCTAAATGTAACCTGAATTCTGAGCACCAGGTGACGTGTGGAAGTGTTGAATTTTACACCTGAAACTAATATTGCACTGTATGTTAACTAATTGGAATTTTAATAAGAACTGAAAAAATAAATGTAACATGTATTGGAATATACAGTTTGGGAAACATTCATATAGAACAAATTATTCTGACTCTAAAATTCTTATTTAAAAGTGTTTGTTACCATATCCAACATGAAATAGAATCCTTATTTATAAAAATATATGTCTTGGGGCACCTGGGTGGCTCAGAAAGTTAGGAGAGTGACTTCGGCTTAGGTCATGATCTCACGGTTTGGGAGTTCAAGTCCAACGTCAGACTCTGTGATGACAGCTCATATCCTGGAGCCTGTTTCAGATTCTGTGTCTCCCTTGCTTTCTGCTCCTCCCCCGCTTGTGCGCTGTCTCTGTCTCTCTGCCTCTCTGTCTCTCAAAAATAAACAAACATTTTAAAAAATTTAAGAAAATAAATAAAAATAAATAAAAATCTCTTATGTCTCTTGGCTGATGTTTACATGTCTTCCAGATTATATAATTGCTGTCTACATAGAATGTCCTAGTAAAATCAATATACAATTCATATGCCACATCTATGTTATTATTTCAGGGAATAGAGTGTACAAACATTAACTGAATAGTTAACATGAACATTTTATTGCCTGTTATAAAATGAAGAATAAATTTTCTTTTAAAATTATGATATTTATTGTATATTGTAAGGGTTCTATAAATATATGGCCTGTAATACATTTTTTTGGTTGAAATCGGTTTATTATTATCTTTAATAGAAACCAAACATGGTCCTACTATGGCAATTTAAATATATCATTTGTAAAAAAAAAATAAAAAAATATATATCATTTGTCTTCAAATCTTTCAAAATTAGACAACACTAAGATAATATGATAACTTTCATCAAAATACTTTTACTCCTGTTTTCACAAATTTTTTTAAATGTTTATTTATTTTGAGAGAGAGAGAGACAGTGTGAGTGGACAGTGTGAGAGAGACAGCACAGAGCCTGATACAGGGCTCAAACCCACAAGCGGTGAGATCATGACCTGAGAGAAAGTCAGACGCTTAACCGAACGAGCCACCCAGGTGCCCCTCAAATTTTTTTCTGATAAAAACTTTCATAAACTTTATATGCTAATGTAAACTCTGAAACTTGAAGAAGGCGGTGAGTTTGCAATATCTTCCAGAATTATTTGACCTTGGAATCTTCCCTTTTATTTTGCAATGGAATAACATTAACATCACCTAAAAATGGTAATCCATCTAGCTTAGTTTGATAAATACTTCTCTTTAGTAATGTCTTATATTTATTGTTATTAAATATAAAACAAGAACTTTGCTCATGAGAGAGATCTATTCTGATCTAACTCAATTTTGTGTCTATTAAAAAAAGGAAATCTGCAATAAATTTTCAAAAACACCATTAATGTGTCTTACATTGCTGACTATATTTCTTCTGGCTCATAGAGAACTAAACCATGACAGGCAATTAACATGGCTCATTGGAGGTGACAAAATGTCATCTTTCAGCATGATTAACCATATGATCAACGTTTTATAAATCTGCACCAAATAATTAAATCTGAGATATTAAATGTATATGGCTTGCTGAGATTTCAGTGTGATCATGTTTCTAAATAAAATCCTTTTTTTGCAAAAAGCTAAAAGAAAGTGTTTTCAATCACTAATTTTAGCTATAATTATATAATTCTGTATGAATTGCACAGTACATATAAATAAGTTTAAAAATTGTTTTTAATGTTTATTTATTTTTGAGAGAGAGAAAGAGAGACAGAGCATGAGTGGGGAGGGGCAGAGAGAGAGAGGGAGACACAGAATCGGAAGCAGGCTCCAGGCTCTGAGCTGTCAGCACAGAGCCCGACGTGGGGCTCAAACCCATGAACCTAAGATCATGACCTGAGCTGAAGTCGGATGCCCAACCAACTGAGCCACTCAGGTGCCCCAATAAGTTTTAGAAAGTAAGGATGGCTGTGCATTCACAGGTATGGGGGGAAAGCATTTCATGTAGAGGGTGTAAACTCATGGGAAAATCCCTAGTGTTAGTGTCATCTAGAATATGATTGTGACTACAATCAAGTTTCTGTGAAGAATAGTGAGAAATGAGTTTGGTAAAGAGAAAAAGAGGAATCAGACACACTGGTAGAGCAGAAGATATTTTACAAGCGATTGCATATAGGGAGTTCTGAGAAAGACGGAGAAATCAAAGATACTCTGAATGTTAAGCCTAAGCCACCAACAGAAGTAAGTAGCACAAAGTCAAGAGCTGACTCAGGACAAAGATGAGACAGAGTTGACTACCTGATGCTTCAGCAATTCAAAAGATTTCTTCCCTGTTGCTTAGTAGGCAATGCACTATTCACATACATCCAAAACAAAAGAAAGAAAGGATTTTCATGTAATTTGGGTTTGTTGCTTATAAATAGCTCCGATAACACATTTTAAATCAAGGTAATTAATGACAGCTGTTGTAATAGATAACACCAATATTTCAGTAGTTTAACAACAGTGATAACTATTGCTTGCTTAAATCACAGTTCCCTATAGTTGGGGGGCTAGGGTGTTGGGGAGGGGAGTGGAGGAGTGAGCTCTGCTCTTCCCAGTTCTTCAGAGCTCTAGGCTCCTTCCATGACATGGTTCTGCCATCTAGAACAGGAGACTCCAAAGACACTCTGCAGCTGGCTACCAATGAGAGAAAAAGAGTGTAGAATCGTAAGGGAGATAACTTAATGTGCATCACTTCTGTCCACACTGCATGAAGTAGAATTCAGTCATGGAGCCCCACTGAATGCCAGGGATGGCTGGAAGGTACTAACTTAACCCACTGCTCAGGAACGATACCTAGCATCGTCTCAGTTGCAAAGCGTAAAGAAGATACAGCACTTACCGAAATGATTGAGAACTTCAAATTAGCCCTGGAACAATTCTTTCTCAGTCCCCCTGTTATCAGTAGCCGTGAATCATAAAGAGATAAAACCAAAAATACAGCAAGAGAAGAACATTAAATAAAATTTTATAACCTGAAGCTTAATTAATTTGTGACTTTGCCACAATCCTTCAAACTTAGCTTCAGCAAAACATTCAGAAGCTCTAATAACTAGCACTTGGCTGGTATTAGAATATGCAAAGTTGCTAAGGTATGTGTGCATTTAATTGACAAAACTTTGAATTATGGAGGTAGGTTGGCTGCTATAAAAACAACAACAACAACAACAACAAAGCCAAACAACAACAAAAAAAACAGTTCCAATTTCTTCACATCCTCACCAACATTCGTTACCTCCTGAGGTTTTTTTTTTTTTTGGTAGCAGCCATCCTAACAAGTGTGAAGTGATTAGCCAGCGTGGTTTTGACCTGCATTTTCCTGATAATTAAGTTGTTGAGCACCTTTTCAAAAATCAGGTAGCCATTTGTATGTCTCCTTGGATAAATGTCTATTCAAGTACTTTGTCTATTTTTATCTTATCTTATCTTATTTTTTGCTTTATTTTTTAAATCATTTGAGTATAGTTGACACACAATGTTATATTCATTTCAGATATACAGCACAGTGATTCAGCATCTCTATACGTTATGCTGTGCTCACAAGTGTGGCTACCATCTGTCACCATTCAACACTATCACAAAATTATTGACTATAGTTCCCTTGCTGTGCCTTTCATCCCCATGACTTATTCATTCCATAACTGGAAGGCCTGTGTCTCCCACTCCCCTTTCCACCCCCTCTGGCAATCACCAGTTTCTTTTCTGTATTTATAAGCATGATTCTCTCTTTGCCATTTTTAAATAGAGCTGCTCATTTTGGTTGGTTTTTGTTTTCGTTTTTATTACGATTCGGTTGTAGGAGATCCTTACATATGTTGAATATTAACTTCTATCAGATAGATGGCTTGCAAACATTGTCTCCCATTCTGTAGGTGGCCTTTTCATTCTGTTGATGGTTTTCTTTGTTCTTCAGAAGCTTTTCAGTTTCATGTAATCCCACTCATCCCTTTTTCCTAAACCGCCTGCAGTTTGGGTGTTTAATCCAAGCAATCATTGCCAAGACCACTGTCAAGGAATTGTCGCCCAATGGGTATACAGTTTCAATTATGCAAGACGAGTAAGTTTTAGATGTCTACTGCACAACACAATGCCTATAGTTAATAATATGGTATCATGCATTTTATTTTATTTTATTTTTTTATTTTTTTATTTTTTTTATTTATATATGAAATTTATTGTCAAATTGGTTTCCATACAACACCCAGTGCTCATCCCAAAAGGTGCCCTCCTCAATACCCATCACCCACCCCCTCCTCCCTCCCACCCCCCATCAACCCTTAGTTTGTTCTCAGTTCTCAACAGTCTCTTATGCTTTGGCTCTCTCCCACTCTAAACTCTTTATTTTTTTTTCCTTCCCCTCCCCCATGGTATCATGCATTTTAAAATATAAGAGGATAGATCTTACCACAAAACAAATACACACACACACACACACACACACACACACACACACAAGAACATAAGGAAAATTTTGGAGTGGTGAATATGTTTAGGACCTTGATTGTGATGATGGCATCATGGGTATATGCATATGTCCAAACTGATTTAAATGCATACATTAAATATGTATTTTTATATCAATTAGACCTCACTAAAGCTTAAAAACTGAGTTTTGCTTAATTATAGACCTTTTTCCTGTTGAGTTCAAATATAGTTTATATTAACACTATATGGTTATTAAATATCATGAGTGAAAATAAAACTTTTCCAGCCATGACAACAGAAACTCTGTAATAGAGAAATATCAGATATTAGTTCACAAAAAATGAACCCCTTCTTGAACCCTTTGACGAACTGCAGCTACCTTCCCAAGTTCTCCCACTGAGAGCAGAATCTACTCGTATTATCAAATATTCTCCCTGTGTTTCAGGTATTTTACTTTTTTAACAGGTTTTGGTTGTTTTTTTTTTAAATGTTTATGTACTTTTTGAGAGAGAGAGAGAGAGAGCAGAAGCGGGGGGGGGGGGGGGGCAAAAAAACACAAAAAAAAAAAAAGGCAGGCTCCAGGCTCTGAGCGGTCAGCACAGAGCCCGACGCGGGGCTTGAACTCACGGACTGTGAGATCATGACCTGAGCCGAAGTCGGTCGCTCAACCGACTGGGCCACCCAGCTGCCCCTTAGGTGTTTTAAATTGAACCATTATTGCCTGGGTTCTTAAATCAAAGAAATTGAGAGTAAACAAATTCAATGTCTTGACCAAAAAGACTGTGTATCTATTTCAGGAACACACACACACACACACACACACACACACACACACGTCTCTCTTTGAAGCAGTAATCAACCTGGGGTGCCTGGCTGGTGATATCAAAGAATGGCCTCTAGGGACGAAGTTGTTTTCCTTGAAAACTTGACAAGGAAAATTCAGTCTCTCTCATCCTGCTTGCTTCCCAATTCTACAAGCTTCTGCATCTGAATCGGTATTGCCCTGCAACTTGTATCTCCGGATTATCACCCGTGTCTCACAGACTTCCAGTGCATTTGGATTGGTCAGAAGGAAGCAGAGGAGGAGCCACTGTAAACATTTTTTTCCCTTCGCACACCATAAAATCAGCAGCAGCTACTAACACTCAAAGCAATGCTTCAGGCTGGGAACTAATACCTCAGAGGCAGCTGGTGTGAACATGCAAACACGGATTCAGCTCCCAGTGTTACAGCAGCCACTAGGAAAATTATTTTGAAAAGACCTGACTGAATGCCTCAGGCTAAAGTTAAGGTGGAAGGGAGGACAGAAAATCAAAGAGCAGACTCTTTCAACTGAGAATGAGTATTTCAGAAGCCTAAGATTTTACAATGAAGGTGATCAGAGCCGTTCCTGGGAGACAGTAAAAACTCCATTTCCAGCCTTGGAGCACGTGACATTTACTCACAACAGGCATGCCAATTTCAGCCTCAGAACTTTCGGGCAGACAAAGGCGTGGAGAAAAGCACTGAGGCTACCTGACCCGAGAGATCGAATCAATTCCGAGGGGATCTGAATCCACTTGGTGCAGGATGAACTCCACTCATCACCATGGAATGCACACTTCTCTCCACTTCTGGAACCGCAGCACCTACGGACTGCACAGCAATGCCAGTGAGTCCCTTGGAAAAGGCTACTCTGATGGAGGGTGTTATGAGCAACTTTTTGTCTCCCCTGAGGTGTTTGTGACTCTGGGTGTCATCAGCTTGTTGGAGAATATTCTGGTGATTGTGGCAATAGCCAAGAACAAAAACCTGCATTCGCCCATGTACTTTTTCATCTGCAGCCTGGCTGTGGCTGATATGTTGGTGAGCGTGTCAAACGGATCCGAAACCATTGTCATCACCCTATTAAACAGTACAGATACGGACGCGCAGAGTTTCACCGTGAATATTGATAATGTCATTGACTCGGTGATCTGTAGCTCCTTGCTTGCATCGATTTGCAGTCTGCTTTCAATTGCAGTGGACAGGTACTTTACTATCTTTTATGCTCTCCAGTACCATAACATCATGACGGTCAGGCGGGTTGGGATCATCATAAGTTGTATCTGGGCAGCTTGCACGGTTTCGGGCGTTTTGTTCATCATCTACTCAGACAGCAGTGCTGTCATCATCTGCCTCATCACCATGTTCTTCACCATGCTGGCTCTCATGGCCTCTCTCTATGTCCACATGTTCCTCATGGCCAGACTGCACATTAAGAGAATTGCTGTCCTCCCGGGCACTGGCACCATCCGCCAAGGGGCCAACATGAAGGGTGCAATTACCCTGACCATACTGATTGGGGTCTTTGTTGTCTGCTGGGCCCCATTCTTCCTCCACTTAATATTCTACATCTCTTGTCCCCAGAATCCTTACTGCGTGTGCTTCATGTCTCACTTTAACCTGTATCTCATACTGATCATGTGTAATTCCATCATCGACCCTCTAATTTATGCACTCCGGAGCCAAGAACTAAGGAAAACCTTCAAAGAGATCATCTGTTGCTATCCTCTAGGCGGCCTCTGTGATTTGTCTAGCAGATACTAACTGTGCAGATAGAAACGTGCATCAGAGACTTCTTCATTCTTACAGAACCGGAACGTTGTGCTTTGATGACCCTTTTTCCCTCTGTGTAAGGCATGGGTTGAGACTATCTGTTGTATAAATTTAAGTTCATGACTTTTTTTTGGAATGGAAACAATGCCCAGTCTCTGTACATTTCTAATGTCTTGCTACTTTTTGGCTGTACAATGTTAATGCATATTATAGGTTGTAGGCACTATGAATGTATAAAGAAAAAAAAAACTCTTATTAAAAGCATAAGAATGTTTCTTGTTACTCACAAGGATTTGACACTTTGCTTGTTTTAGTAACACAGAAATCACAGAACCATTAAATATACTCTAACAGATGGCTTCTTACATTACACTATCTAACACTGAAATGTAGAGATTTGATTGTAGCATTTGGGGGTAAATATTGAAGGACAGATGCTTAGTCAATAAAAAAAAACAACAACTGAAATTTCAAATAATAAGACGTGTTCATTCTCCTTGTACAGAGTAGAAACGAAGCTCCTATTGAGAGAAAAACAGCTTAAAAAACAAACAAACAAACAAACAAACAAAAACCCTGAGATCTTGAGCCAGAAAACTAGGTCTGTTTCTCAAAGACAAAGAGATTAATCAATTTGCCCAAGCAAACAGTCTGATATTCCACAAAGGCAATTCAGTCTGGGGTGGAGGGAGACAGCAGTTACAGGGATTAAAGTAGTCTAGAAAATCTAAGTGAACATGTCAAGCTACACTTCCTGATACCAGACCATTTTCAACCATCATTAGGAAAAACAGAGAATAAGGTCTTTCTATCCCTTTAACCAGGGACCCAGCGTCTGCTGAAATGTCCAGAAAACAGTGGTGCTGCACTGAGGGATCTGGTTTCCAATCTCTAAAGAACTACATGCTCAGTATTGACTTCTGCTACTTTTCACCTGGAAGGGACTGGCTGTTTACTTATTGCTTATTTTCTGTACTGGAGTTTACTCATTATCAAGGATTTTAACTTTAAAAACCAAACCTATAGCACAAATATATCCATATAATATTTGTAAAGATCTAAAATAAGGGAATCACTAATGCTGATGGGTGATGAGCAGGAAAGAAGGCACTACCTGAATCCCAGAGGACGTCGTAACATAAACCAGAACCTGTACTTTCCAATTCACGAACGCTTTAAAAGTAAGAGAGAGAAAATACATTAGGCTGAGGATTACCAGTAAATTATCCTTTGCTTTCATTTAAAGTGTCTTCAAACGCTCACAGGCAGAGAGCACATGCAAAAGTGTTTCTGAATTCAAATATAAAGGTTTTACATATTGACAAGTCCCGAGAAACTTTCAGCATTCACGTGGAAACATTAGAATGGTGAGGTTCAAGTTTACTCCTGAAAGGTGGCAAGGAAGCTTGACTGACTATGGCTCCTCTATTTGGATGCAAAAATACATGTGAGGACTTAAACACAGACTGATCCGACAGTCAGAACCCAAAGCTGTAGCAGAACACAGATGGTGTTTTTGTCTTTGCTGCTATTCCTGTCCATTCTTTCACATAGTGAGTTTGAAAGATCCCAGGGACTGGAGACACGGAACAGAGAGCTCTAAGTACGCCCATCCCGCGTGGTGGCTGTCCTTCCAGTCAATTCTCTCCCTTCAAGTGTCATCTCAAATGCTGCTTTGTCCACTGAGAACCACCCCCCCCCCTTCTTCCACTGGCAGGAAATCTGGCTCCTTTGTCTCCACTTCTGTATCTCCTCTTGGGGCAGTTGGGATGAGGGTTAGTCATGAACCTGCCCCTCCAGACTTCTCTACACACCCAGGGCACAGTAGGCTTCCATTTCTTCAAGTGCTAAGATGGAGTCTTACTCATTTTTCCTGTTTTGCAAACATGCCTCTATTATATTACTCCCTCTTTCTCCAGTAAAACCAAGATTTTCCCAGAGGGACATATTGTCACCACCCAAAGTCCAGAGTTCACATTAGACTCCACTCATGGTGTGGTATATTTTATGCATTTTGACAAATGTATAATGAAATGCATCCACCATTACATTACAGAATACACCATTACTACAGAATAGCGTCACTGGGCATTGAGGAGGGCACCTGTTGGGATGAGCACTGGGTGTTGTATGGAAACCAATTTGACAATAAATTACATATAAAAAAAATCCTCTAATGCTCTGTCTATTCATCCCTCCTTTCCCTTAACCCCTGGCAACCAATGATCCTCGTACTGCCTCCATAGATTTGTCTTTTCCAGAATGCCATATATTTGGAATCATACAGTATGTAACCTTCTCAGATTGCCTTCTTTCACTTGGTAATATGCATTTAAGATTCCTTCATGTCTTCATGGTTTGATTGCTCATTTCTTTCTGTGCTGATTAACATTCAATTGTATGGATGTAATACAGTTTATTTATCCATTTATCTACCGAAGAACATCTTGGTTGCTTCCAAATTTTGGCAATTATGAATAAAGCTGCTATAAACGTTTTTGTGTGGACAGAAGTTTTTAATTCCATGCCAGGAAGTAGGAATTTACTTTTAAAAACTTTATTATAAATACTGTGATACATGTTCCCATCCTTAAATATTTTGTTAAGGGTGGTTAGTCAGTATTTGAATTATGCTGGGAAGAAATATACATCTGAAGCATAACTCAAATACCGGTAAGGAATATATACTCCAGATGTGAAATCAGCCTCAGATACCTTTATTGAAATTTTCACCAGAAAGTTCAATTGATAAGTATGAGGTATATTCAAACTTATTTTTTCACTGGTGAAATGAGTGGTTTTGAAGACTTGTTGTTGACTTAAAAAGTTATACAGTGGGGTGCCTGGGTGGCTTAGTCGGTTAAGCATCTGACTCCCGATTTCCGCTCAGGTCATGATCTCGTGGCTTGTGAGTCTGAGTCCCGCATTGAGCCCCACATCAGGGGGCAGGGACTGCTTAGGATTCTCTCTCTCTCTCTGTCTTTCTCTCTCTCTCTCTCTCTCTCTCTCTCTCTCTGCCTCTCCCCCACTTGCACATGTATGTGGTCTCTCTCTCTCTCCCTCCCGTTCGCCCTCTCAAATAGAAATAAATAAACTTAAAAAGAGTTATATAGCAATCACCTAAACTTGCATGAACAAGGTACAGGGCTCCTGCCCACTTAGCAGCTAGCCTAACACCTAGACTCTATGTCCAAAGCTCGTAATAGTCCTGTCCCCCCACTTGCTCCAAAAGTCTCTGCTGCCCAAACTGAATACTTTGAAATTACCAAAAAGCATTTTTGATGCTTTTGATGTTATAATAGCAAGTGAATAAATATTGACTTCTGTTTCATGTTACAAGGAATACACAGAACAGAACATTTAGTAAGATATCAACTGTCTAAAGAAAGTACCACCAATCTATTTAGAAAGCTCCTTCCCACGTAGCACTTTCCATAACTCATGAACAATCTAGTAGTCATCAGCCCTGGGTGATACTATTAAGGGAAATGTTTAGGTTCTTTACTGAGTGTGTTTGTACTACGTAAATTTACAACAATGAATGTATTTTAATGTTCTAATTTTTTTTTTAATTTTTTTTTCAACGTTTATTTATTTTTGGGACAGAGAGAGACAGAGCATGAACGGGGGAGGGGCAGAGAGAGAGGGAGACACAGAATCGGAAACAGGCTCCAGGCTCTGAGCCATCAGCCCAGAGCCTGACGCGGGGCTCGAACTCACGGACCGCGAGATCATGACCTGGCTGAAGTCGGACGCTTAACCGACTGCGCCACCCAGGCGCCCCAATCTAATTTTTTTAAAGCACACATTAACATTACAACAGAAAAGTAGTTGATGGAAATGCAATTGCCAAATTACCAATGATACTCGGAGAAAGAATACATGTAAAAGAAGTTAGTTTTGAATGAGAACAGATTTTAGAGAGCATCTCATCCAACCCTCTAAGTGGACTCAGAGACATTGTTTAATGTGACATGTATAAATGATAGCATGGAAACCTGAGACCCAGTTCCCGACTCCCCATCCAGAAGTCCCTGAACAGAATTTCAAGAACCTTCTACAGAAAAGTAGTTTTCCAAGTCATAAAGAAATTCTAGGATTGAATCCTGGTTACACCACTTTTCAGCTCTGAGATTTTGATGAAGTTATTTTTCTCACTGTTAAAGGTGCGTAATAATACCTGTCTGATGGAAATCTTAGAAAGATAAAAGACAATTATAAGATCAAGGATGTAAAGTTACATAGACTAGCACTGAATTCATATAGACACTCAAAAATTATAATTGTTATTATTTTTAAAATGCAAGGTAAATGAATAAGCCAATGCATGAATGAAGATTTACTAGTCATGCTTACTACTT
Source organism: Herpailurus yagouaroundi (assembly GCF_014898765.1). Taxonomy (NCBI): domain Eukaryota; kingdom Metazoa; phylum Chordata; class Mammalia; order Carnivora; family Felidae; genus Herpailurus; species Herpailurus yagouaroundi. Next base: position 16,138,946 of record NW_024412397.1, read on the forward strand.
TTTTTTTCAGACTCTCAATACTATCAATAAAATCTCAGCGTTGGGGTTAACTATCTTTTCTTAAATCACATTTCATAATTTCCTTGAATTTGGCTGATGTTTTTTGTATAAATTGATATATTTAAATGTACTGGATATGTAAGCATACTTGTTTAAAGGATAATTTGTTATCACCAATAATGCTAATTGTGTTAAAATTTCAGTGCCACATTCAACACTGAAAAGGGCTAATTAGAAAGATAATGTGCCAAACATGTGATAACCAATTAGCCCATTTCTTCAAAGATTGATACCCATTAAACTTTATGTCATAAATTTAAGTGGTAACACACACACACACACACACACACACACATATTATCTAAGCTGATGTCACTGGTATTAAATGTACATCCTTTAAAAACACTACAAATAACGAATTTATGCTCACATCTTGATGCTCAGCTATTGGTTCATTACATATTGATCTAAGCTAAGTGCATGAGAGTAGAAAGAGCATAGGGCTTAGACTAAGCAAAAACTGAATTCAAATCCCAGATTTACCAGCTCTAGAACGTTGGGCGAGTTACTTAACTTTCCTAAGCATCTACAGTCTGGAGATAATAATATCTATCATCTCATCATATGGTTAATGATAAATATTCTTTTAACGTTTATTTATTATTGAGAGACAGAGACAGAGCATCTCTCAATAGGGCAGAAGGAGGGGCAGAGGGAGAGGGAGACACAGAATCCGAAGCAGGCTCCAGGCTCTGAGCTGTCCGCACAGAGCCCGACGCGGGGCTTGAACTCACAAACCATGAGTTCACGACCTGAGCCGAAGTCAGACGCTTAACTGACTGAGCCACCCACGCGCCCCGGTTAATGATAAATATTAATGTAAAATTAGATAACTGATTTAAATGATCTAGTATAGAACTGGTCACTATAGGTATCCCTCATTATAATGATCAATCAAATTATACTCAGGAACTTTTCAGAGTCTAGACTCTGGAAGATATTAAATGGTGGTACAGACTTGGATATCCTCACTTCCCTAGCAGGAGAGGTGGGAATCCACTCAAACCTATTTTCAGTATTTTACTTATTTCTAACAAGCAAAGCAAGTAAAAATAAATCTCTATGCTTATTATTTTAAATATAAAGAAATTTTGAACATTTACAAAAAAAAATCAAGGAAGTAATGGGTTGAGTTGATAGGAAAACATAGATTGTCTGAATGGATTCAGTAATGTTCTAATTCTTACCTGGAATAACCAGTTTAATATTATGCTTCACAACTTAGAAATATATGACCAATACTCTTTTGCATGTATTCGATATTACATGAAAATTTAATGAATATAATGTATTTATTTTGTAATGTACTTAGTGAGAGGGAACACTCAACCACTCTATTTGCATTGAACAAATAAAGGATTCCCGGCACAATTTAATGCTGCCGCTTTGAGGGGGAAAGAGCTTTGATTTGTGGTAGTCATTGTTGAATCTGGCCCTGGGTTAACGAAACTAATAATCATAGTTTACAATTATTAGTGATGCTTTCACTGCTGAGAGGCACCTGGAAACCCCACAAATCCAGAGCCAAGCGGAAAATTTCAGCAACTCAATCAGTGAACTATTTAGTGAGGTTTTATATGGGGCTCAGCTGCAAATGAAACTATTATGGTTTGATTTCTAAACCTAACATTTCAAACAGTGAGAAGAATTTCACTGTTAAATTCCAACCACTACCACATATGATTGAAAAATGAAAATGTACCAATAAATTTGGCCATTATTCCATTTGAGGAAAAAAAACACTAACTCTAAAATTTTATTCACAAAAAGTTTTCCGCCTCAACTCAAAATGCGTTTCAGGTGTAATACCGGAGGTTCAGAATGGCCCCATTGAAAACAATGCGTGCAGATTTCATATAAATCTCACAAGATCCTGAAGATTTCTTAAAATAACATGCACTATTCATATTTTTACTGAGTTCTTTCATTCAAGAAGAAAGCAAGGCTTCAGAGTAATTTTGTGTGTGTGTGATTTTGTTTACCTCTCGATCATTTATAAAATGTTGAAATTTGTGGCCTGTATGTAATTTGTACCTGTTAGTCATGCAGCTACTGGCTATTTACTATCAATATTGGAAAGAAAATCTACTCATTTTCATTCTGCCCTACCTCTAACCTTCCTCTCTGGGACATCCCTTCTCTACCTTTTCCACATCAGTGTCTTATTTTCACCTAAAACGATATGGCTACAAAGGAAGTGTTCAAGGACACAAGCCTGGCTCTTTGTTTTTACTCCACGTTTTATCACTTCATCTCTCTGGAATGGAAACTCAAAACTTGAGTCACTTTGCACTGACACTCCAAAATTAAATGAAAATCTTGAGATTTTGAAAAAAGATCAGATGCATAAAGCCTGACACAAATGCCTACGCCTTGTTGTATGTACGGTAAAGAGATATGGACAGAAAACTATGAATGTATAATTCTTGTTGTGAAAAATGGCAAGTGAGTTCCAAATCAACGTGGTAGACTGCCAGCCTGGATATGGATTGATTTATTTGGGTTTGGTGGGCTTTTTTGAGACCTGCTTAAACTCCAGGCACAGAGAAGGCTGGGATATATATATATATATGTATATATATACATATATATATATACATATATATATGTATATATATATGTATATATATACATATATATGTATATATGTATATATATATATATAAATTTGATAGTCATGAGCATGTGTACAGACAGTGGTGGAAGATAAGTGTATGAGTGATCCCTCAGCATGTCTTAAACCTACAAGTCTTTCCTCCCACTGTCTCCAATCTCATTCCTGTGAGGCTTTCGCCTCCCTCATGGCACAAGCACTGCTCTTGCTAATGTGACCACATGGCTTCCAATTGTGAAATTCAGTGGTCAGTTTTGTTCTTATTTTATTTGGACCGACACACACTTTAACCTGTTGGTTACTGTCTCTGCCTTGCTGTGTTTGGGTCACAGAGCACCCAAATCCTTGGCTTTCCACCTATCCCAAAGCATCTTTTCAGTCACTTTGCAGATTCCCCCTCTCTCCTCCAAACACTTAATGGCTGGATCCCCCATAGCCCACTGCTTTGTACTGCTCTCTCCCCTATCTATACTCACTCCTTTGGTCATTTCACCCAGTCTCAAAGCATTAAATACTACCACTATTTTGAAGATTCCTAAATGTGTATCTTCGACGCAGATCTCTTCTACTATTTGCTGAACATCTACACTGGCTTTTTAAGACAAATTCTGCCTTAGGACAGGCTGATATAACAAATCACCACTGACTCGGAGACTTAAGCGACATGCCTTTGTCACAGTTCTGGATGCTAGGAAGTGCCAGATAAATGTGTGTCAGCTGGTTCCCAGGGAGAGCCCTCTTCCTGCTGTCAGATGGCTGCTGTCTAGTTGTATCATCACATCGCGGAAAGAGAGAAGAGGCTAGCTCTCTTCCTCTTTTTATAAGGACAGTAATCCCGTCATGGGAGCTCCACCCTCATTACCTAATTACCTCCCAAAGGCCCCATCTTCAAATATCACAACATTAAGGCTCCAACAGGTGAAGTTTAGGGGGACACGTTAGCAAATCCATAGCAAATGGAAAATCCTGAACTTATAAGTCTATTTTAAAACCCTAGTTTTCCCATCCAAAATTTCTCCTCTCGCTGCTTTGCCCACATCAGATGATGGCAACTTAATCCTTCCAGTTGATCAGAACAAAATCTCTGAAGTCGCCATTCATTTCTCTTCATCTTATACTGCATTTCGGATCCATCAGGATATGTTGTTGGCCTTATCATTAAAACATATCCAGTGTCTCTTCTATAGCACCTAGAATGGAGCTTGCCTATAAGAAGAGTTCAATAGGTCATTGACGGATGAAGGAAGGAAGAAATATGAAAATATAGAGGAAAACAGTCCAGCACTGGATGCTCTGTTAATAGTAGGATTTAAGGAGTTTGGGAACAAAGAACAGGCCAGGAAGTCATGATCATAGAGGCAAGAGAAAAACTAAAACCAAGAGAGAAGTGAGTTTTAAAGAATGAGGGGTCAATCATTCCTGGAAAGAAAGAACTGAAAGTTGTTCAGAAAACTCTCCAACTAGAAATTTAGGGTACTTCATTTGAGAATGGAATTGCAAGCATGAGTGAGATTTTGATGAAATTCCAGAAAAACAAAACTTGAAAAGAAGAGCCAATTTCCAGTAAAATATCGAAGCAGATACCAGATGCTCTGGGTCTCATGTGTAAACACAGAGGTAGAATGGGAGATGATGGAGAGGAACAGAGTACAGACTCTTCTGTTAGCAAGCTGGACTGAATAGAAAGGGTCATATATTTTTGAGGGATCATCTACTCAAAATGGATTAGCTTCAAGGAAGATTACATGCAGAGGCAAAGAACCAATACAGACTAAAAGGCTGAAAATACTGATTATTTACCGAAAACTCTCAGTAGTATACCTAAAATCTTTTCCCCATAATTTCCCATAAATGGTTGCCTTTTCTTTGGAGTTATTTTTTCCCTAGTTACACCAAGAAGAACTCTACTTAGGAACTGTGCCTTCCCAAACACCAGCAGATGAACTGAAATTCTAACACCTGCCACACCCCAGAGGGCAGATGACAAGCTCAATGCTCACCAGGGGACAGTGGCATTAATAAGATCTAACCACACTCACCCTTTTCTGTTCAGAGCAGGAGGCTCCTTCAAAATAGTCTATCATCCATGGCTGGAGTGAACATCACTTCTAACTGAACAGGAGCTATCCACTCATAGATGGCTTGCCTACATATCAAACAGGAAAGCAGGAGGCTCTGCCACCAGGAATAGTAGGCTTCGGGACCTGTCAGAGGCATGCTGGAATCATCTACAGCTGTGTACTTTTTACAGCAGAAAGGGGATCAGTCCTCTTGGCAAATGCGAGGGTTAAATAATGAATATTAAAGAGGCCTTCACCAGGGCGCCTGGGTGCCTCAGTCTGTTGAACGGCTGACTCTTGATTTCTGCTCAGATCATAATCTCATGGTTCATGGGATCAAGCCTCACGTTGGGTTCTGTGATGAAAGCCTGCTTGGGATTCTCTCTCTCCCTCTCTCTGCCTTTCTCTCTCTCTCTCAAAATAAATAAACGTTAAAAAAAAAAGAGGCCTTCATCTTTGAAAGAAAATATGAAAGAATATATACAGATAATTCTAAAGGACAAATTTAACACACAACCACACACACACACACACACACACACACACACACACACACATTGGTATCCAGAAGTGTAGAAAATAGGCCAATTGAGATGAATTTATTTAAGCCAGGAATTTCCTAAAATGGGTTTGTTAACTGTTGTACTTACTCTACTATTTGTGGTATACTGAACTTCACTGCCATTACCTTCAAAAGAAGAGTAAATGAGTTGCTAAGATAGGTTTCCCAGAAATCTGATCAGTAAAGGTTGTCCGTTGGTATTGTAGGTCTAGAAAACCCTCAGTTATAAACCAAGTAGCTTTGATTTTAGAAAAAGTAGCTTATTAATAGGAAGGACGATCCGTGAGCCAGAAACGCTGAAAAAAAGACTCTTCAATAAAAGTCTACCATTTTTTCAAGCAAGTCACAAATAAATGGCAATGAGTGGTCAGAAAATGAACAGAATGGCAATCACTTGGCAGGCAGCACCACCGTGTGTTAAGTCTAATGAGAACTTTGGGGAACTTTATGAATCAAGACTATCTGGATTTGCTTAACCTTAACAACAGAGAAAATATGGAATGCCAGATCTTAAAGTGATTATTCTGATCACAAGGGGGATGAATTAGAGCAGCAAAAGAGGGAGGGGAGCCCAAAATCGGTCAACTGTGTTTCTTTTCAAGTGCGGTGCCAATTACCAGCACGGTCCTTGGCCTAATGATCACATTCTCTCGTCACCAAATCATTCTAGGCTCCCAAACCGGCAGTGCTCCTTCAGAGACAGGGGGAGGCTCAGCGAGAGGTTCCCTGTACCTATAGAAGGGTCTCTGCAGCTATGGGTGGCTACCAGCCTTTTCATTCTTTTTTCCTCTCCTTAGGGAAGTTACTAGAATCCCTCTGGGACATGTTTCTCCTCTCATGTTTGCTTGTTTTTATAGAAACATAAAGAGCAAAAATGGTCCTTTCTAAATAAGGGCTAGATCCCTAAAGTATTTGCCAACAATATTCTTTTCCATTGTTTCAGATAACATGTTTATTGTCCAGGAAGAAATAGCTAGATGCCTGTGAAACTTACTCCTAAGATTTTGTACTCACAATCTCTAGTACATCATGAAAAGAGAAAGAATATTTTCATGGCAGCAATAGAGGATTCTCGGCCCCATGAGGAAACTCTCTCATGGGTCTCCTACAACACCACAATTCTTACCCAGGACCAAAGTAAGCTACATCATATTGTGAAACACACACACACACACACACACACACACACACACACACACACACTGTAACCCTTTAAAAAGGTCTTTGCCATGAAGGGCTTGGATTATTTTACAAAATTCCACAGGACCATGGTTCCACCCAATATCCTTAGAAAATCTTCATCTAGAATGCCCCAGTAAGTTGGTACCAACTCCACATCAGGCAAGCTTCTCTTTGCAATGAGAAATAGTGTTTAAAGCGGTAATTATTATGTATTTTGTAATAGGAAAATTCAGTGTCTTGAAGGTTCACAGCTTCCCAATTTACAAAGACATTGGCTGAACATGTTGGCTGATATAGCTCCTGCTGAGATGTGAATTCTGCTACTGCTGTCCCAGATGCACCTCCCTTCATTGTCATTGGCTTTCCATATCTCTTTCCTGAGTCCATTTTGTCTTACAGAGCTCAGTTACTGCTTAGTTTGGTATTTTCTAGCTGTTTCCTTCCTGTCAGTCCAGGGCACCCATAATTCGCCCTGGTAAATGTTCTATTATTCAAATGCCCTTGAGATTTCTCATCTAATCTATTCAATGGTCAAGTACATAAATTTGATAATGTAGAGTTAGACACATTCCTTTCTCTTATAGTTTACCTACTGTAACAATTGTTTTCATTTATGACTATAATGCAATGGGTAGAACACCCACCTTAAACTGATTTAAAGAATGAAGAGAATGTGTTGCTCACATACTTTAACACTTCAACAAAATGGGGGTGGCTTCTGTGTATACACAGATCATCTCAAGAATGATGCTTTTACACAGGCCAGCTTCCTTTGCTGAATGCTTTTAGATTTTGGTTTGCCCATATGGTTATAACATTGCAAAAGACACCAGCTCTCATGTTTCTAACCGCCTGCTGAGTCATGAGATCAAGACTTGCATCGGGCTCCATGCCAGGTGTGGAGTCTGCTTAGGATTCTTGCAAGAAAAGAGAAAAGAAAAGAAAAGAAAAGAAAAGAAAAGAAAAGAAAAGAAGAAATGGAAGAGAAGGGAAGGGAAAGGGAAAGGGAAGGGGAAGGAAAGGAAAGGAAAGGAAAGGAACTGTACAACATCAGGCCTATAGTTAGCAATATTGTATTATCCACTTAAAAATTTAAGAGTGTAGATCTCATGTTAAGTGTTTTTACCACAATTTAAGAAAAATAAAATAGCTGCTACAAATTTCTATCCAACATTTTATTCTTATCGGTTGACACAATACATGGGCCCTGGGGGCTCCTCTTCAATCTTCTTAAGTGAACGTGATAAGAGAGTAAATTGGGCTCTAGGGGTCCTGGTCAACTAGAACACAGGTATGAAATCCAAATCCAGTGAGTTTTCACATTATGTTTTGAATGTCAAAGTTAAATTAATACATTAAAATTCTAGTTTAAAAAACCAAATCGTTTTCAAAGCTACAAAATATATCATGAAAAATACAAATCAAAAGATGATTCATACAATGTATAGTTACTTTATCTTCTGATACAAACAACTGTGCTTTTTTTCCGCTGGCAAATTTTTCCACTATTATCAGATCCTTTTTTTTTTTTTTTTTTAATTTTTTTCAACGTTTTTATTTATTTATGGGACAGACAGAGATAGAGCATGAACGGGGGAGGGGCAGAGAGAGAGAGGGAGACACAGAATCGGAAACAGGCTCCAGGCTCCGAGCCATCAGCCCAGAGCCTGACGCGGGGCTCGAACTCACGGACCGTGAGATCGTGACCTGGCTGAAGTCAGACGCTTAACCGACTGCGCCACCCAGGCGCCCCAGATCCTTGATTTTCAAAGTGGAGCCCTCAAATCAGCATCACTGGTCTCACCTAAGAACGTGTTAGAAAAGCAGAATCTCAGGCCCCACACAAAACCTACTGAGTCGTATCTGCATCCTAATAAGATCCCCACATGAATTCCATGCACACTGAAAATTGAGAAGCACTGTGCTACATAAATAGAGACTATCACTTAGGACGCCTTGTGTTACAAGTAACAACAACAACAACAACAACAACAACAACAAAAACAAATAAAAATGTCTTGATAAAAGATGTGAAGGAAAGCATTAATCTAAGCCTCTATCTTGGGAAGGCAGGACAAGAAAAGCAAATCAACCCCAACTAGATAGGAGGATGCAATGAATAATAAGAGTAGGAACCAAGGAAATAGTAAACAAATGCACAATAGAGAAATCAACGAAGTAAAAATAGGTTCTTTAAAAAGATTTATGAAATTGATCATTCCTAGTAAGACTTATCAAGGGACAAATAGAGAAAATACAAACGATTCGTATGAGGAATAAAAAAGAGGAGACCATCACAACTCCTATAGACATTAAAAGATAATGAATTAATTTATAAAGAACTATACATCAACTCATTTGACAAGGCAGATAAAACTGATGAATCCTTTGAAAGATGTTACTTACCAAAACAACAAAAGAAACAGAAAATCTGAACACTTTTTATCTACCAAAGAAATTGAACTGGTAATTAAAAGCCTTCCCATAAATAAAATGCAGACCCAAATGGCTTCATGAATAAATCTTCCCAAACTTTTAAAGATGAAATAAGACTGGATGAAATTAGACAGTATTATCCTGAGTGAAATAAGTCAGAGAAAGACAAATATCACGATTTCACTCATATGTGGAATTTAAGAAACACAATAGAAAGGGGCACCTGGGTGGGTTGGTCGGTTAAGCGTCCGACTTTGGCTCGGGTCATGATCTCGCCGTCTGTGAGTTCAAGCCCCACATCGGGCCCTGTGCTGATAGCTCGGAGCTTGGAGCCTGGAGCCTGCTTTGTTTCTGTGTCTCCCTCTCTCTCTCTTCCCCTCCCCCACTCACATTCTGTCTGTCTTTCTCTCAAAAATAAATAAACATTAAAACAATTAAAAAAAAAAAAAGAAACACAACAGATGAACATAGGGGAAGGGAAGGAAAAATAAGATAAAAACAGAGAGGGAGGCAAACCATAAGAGACTCTTAAATCCAGAGAAGAGGATGCAGGTTCCACCCTGGCTTACCTGCTTCAAACTGAAATTTCTTGTAACAAAACCAAAGGCATGGCTTTTAGGTCTTCAGCAAAAGACACGCCCAGTTACAAGAGTTAAGAAAATCAGGAAGCAGGAGGGTTTGTACTTCTTCCAGTTGTAGTCATTATGAGACCCAAAGCAACACAATTGACATCCTGTACCTTTAACAGGTTCCAGATGAACAGAGCTAGAAAGTGAACTGAAGGTCAAATTCAAATTCTCAAGCAAGACAGAGTGCTGTTGTTCAAACACACACACATACGCAACCAATCAATCAAAAAGAAACAGGCCAACGCCTAATTTTTCAAAGGCCACAGACTTACAAAACAGGCTCTCAAGAAGGCCAACAAACTATTTCTAAAAGGCTCAACTTAGGCAATGGGGAAATGTTTAAAACCATGAAGAGATGCCATTACACACACCAAAATTTGCATATACCGCTGTGGGATTATAATTAAGTATAACCACATTGGCAAACTGAAAGCTGAATACATTCACATACTATGATTCAGCAATTTCAATATTATGGGTATACTGAAAATAAGTTTATGCACGTGTGTTTATCTAAAGACATGTGCAATGAAGATCTAATGCACAGAAGGGCGGTTATAGTCAGCAATACCATATTATAAACTTCAACGTTGCTAAGAGACTAAATTTTAACTGTTCTCAACACAGAAATAATAAATATTTGACATGATCAGTGTGTTCAGTAATGTTATTGTAGTAATCACAGTGCAATATAGGAATATATCAAACCAACGTGTTATATGTCTTAAGCTTATATGATGTTATATGTCAATCATATCTCAATAAAAAAGATATGCACAAGGATATCCACAATGGCACTATTTGTAATAGTGTAAAAAATGGTGTAAAATTATATGTAAAATTGAAACCAACCCACTGTCTATCTATAATAGATTGACAAGTTGTGGTTTATATTAGAAGAGTATACAACAATGAAAAATGAATGGGCTTCGATTATTCCTGACAACCGGGATTTATCTTACAAGCAAAATTGAGCAAGGGAGCCAGACACAGAAAAGTGCATCCTATATAATTATCTTTCAGTAAAGTGCCAAAAAAGCATCACTGATCCTTGGTGATGGCTAGCTTTATGAATGAGAAGAAATTAGAGATGCATTGGGGGTTCTGAAATGTTCTGTTTTTTGATCAGGGTTACGGTTACACGAGTATGCTGGCTTTGTGACAATTCATCAGGGGTGTAACCATGATTTTTGCACTTTTGTAAATGTTTGTTACACTCCAATAAAAGCCTTATTTAAAAGGGGGGTTGGGCGTTTATTGGTTCACAGCATTGAAAAGTTCAGAGACAGTGCAAGTCAGACATGGCTTGTTCAGGGATTCATCTATGTTTCTCTGAAACCCAACGGGCTCTTCCTTCTTCCATAGATTAGATTCACTCTTGGTTTTGCTTGCCTTATGTTTGTGTTACAGGTGTTAGCAGTAAACAAGACTTTATTCTTGGGACACCCGGGTAGCTCGGTTAATTATGTGTCTGACTCTTGGTTTCGGCTCAGGTCATAATCTCATCATGTTTTATGGATTTGAGCTCCACGTCAGGCTCCGCGCTGACAGCTCTCTCCCTCTCTCTCTGCCCCTCCCTCCCCCAAATAAATGAATAAACTTAAAAAAAGACTCTATCCTTTTTTGTTCACATCCAGGGAGAGAAAAAGCTTGCCTCCCAAAACATCCTACAAAAGTCCTGAGTATCCTTCTCATTGCCCCAAACTGAGCCAATATGTGGTCATAGAAAAACCTGAGCTAATTTGTTTAGGCTGAATCACTGCCTATCCCTGTAGCAATCACTAGACAGGGGAGATGTGATTATGTTTACTGACCTATGTCTATTAAAGCCCACCCCTAGAGCTATGCACAAAACTAATAGGGTCCTACACCGTAGTGGAGAGACTATTCCCCAAAGGTAACTAACTGTACACTTAATATGGGAGATACATCAGCGAGCACTCCAGCGAGTTTGATGTCAGATCCAAATGCGTAATTAAGGAGAGTTTAACAAGGGTAATATTTATGACATTTGGAGCAGGGGTGAGGAAAACAAGAGATACTAAAGCAACAGCAGAAGACTGGAAACCTCCCTAGACCTGAGCAAACAAGGGAGGTTATAGTTGCAAAAATCTGGAGCGATTAGATACTGCTATAGAGGGAGAGCTCATATGGATCTTCAGCTTTTGGAAAAGGAACTCTGCCAATCCATAAAAACACATTTGAGAGCGAGCCAAAGAAATGAACACCCTGACTTCATAGTTTTCCTTACCTCTTATTTCCTGTAGTCCAGTTTTTGCCAGAAGACAGAGGGAAGGGTGGGCATTGATAAAGCCTGTCATATTTAGCCTCCCTAGGCACACAAAGTATGGTACGGAGGAGTAAGGAGTGGAACTGGAAGAACAAATGGAAAGTATTCAACGGAGAGGCAGAAAGGATGCCTGGGTAGGCGATTTATAAATGCCTGCTTTAAAAACTAAGTCATAAAAGCCGAGGATTAAAAAATATATCAGAAGACAACGGACAGGACTTTCCTCTCCAACCCTCCAGGCAGCCATTTGTGTCTTAAACATTTTCAGTTTAGGAAGACTCACTATTCTGTGAACACTTCAATATGGGACCAGAAGTCACAGGAGTGGAATCCACCTAATAGCAGCCCTCTGGGCAGAAGTTCATGCCTCTCTGCTTCTCTCCAAAGCTGGCTTATCCAGCCCTCCTTCTGAACTTGTGACCAGCTGTCTTCATAAATCTAAGTTTCTCTTAAATTGGCCAAGTTCTCTCCCTGTTGATTATAACCCTCCATGAAATCTTAGAAATGCAGGAACTTTTCAGAACTTGAGGAGAGGACAGTGGGAACCTACTAAAAAATGTATTTGCTTGGAGGGACAGAAACTGTGAGAAAGGAAAGGCTTACAGGAATAATAAACTATTGTCAGAATCTTGGGAAAATTAAAGTGCGAGGTTCCCATTGAATTGCAGTTCCTGCAGGGGACAAGTTGTGTGCTTTACTGTTTTATAGACACACTACCTTCCTAGACTTCTCTTTGCGGAACTTCCAAAAGAGTTCTATAAATTTTTCCCATGAGGTTTCAAATGTAGTAAGTGGTTTAATTTAAAGGCAGTTTAAACCCAGCTGCTGTCAGCCCATTTTTCTTTTCTACTAACGTTCTAACCCAAAGAACTTTTAGATCCATTCAGGGGGAAAAAACTAGAGTATTAACAAAAATTCAGACTTTTCAGGGTTTGAATTGTGTTGTAAAAATGTCTACATGTTGGATTTGGCATAACTTACATCTTTATTCACCTTTATGGATCACACACACTAACATTTCAAAGGAGTCACTAAGTCATGTAAAGCAAAATGAAGAATCTTTATCACAATACCTACAAATTACTTTGTTTTTTTTTTTCAACATTTTTTATTTATTTTTGGGGCAGAGAGAGACAGAGCATGAACGGGGGAGGGGCAGAGAGAGAGGGAGACACAGAATCGGAAACAGGCTCCAGGCTCGGAGCCATCAGCCCAGAGCCTGACACGGGGCTCGAACTCACAGACTGCGAGATCGTGACCTGGCTGAAGTCGGACGCTTAACCGACTGCGCCACCCAGGCGCCCCTACAAATTACTTTGTTACAGAAGATGCTAAGTTATGTAAGCACCAGACTGTGAAGAATCAGCCTAAATTAGCACCTGCAAGATATACTTGATCTCAATACAACGTGACCTAAGTTTTAATGATACACACAATTCTTGTGTTCTATGGCAATTACACAAATGATAGGTAGTTCAAATAAATGCCTATACTGAGGTTGTTTTGCCAAACAGAGAGTCTTAAGAGCCCCAAGGTAAAATCCAATCACAATTTGCTGAAAATAGACTGGAAGTCTCTCTAGATCCTGGATTTAAGGTCAGTTTTTTGTTCGTTTGTTTGTTTGTTTTGTTTTGTTTTGTTTTGTTTGCTTTTCCCATAGCAATCTCCCCAAATTTTTAGGTTACCCTGAGAGCTCATTATAGAAGATGTACGTGATTGTTATGGTAATTGATCTCCCAACATCCATGCCTTCCAAACAATTGGTCTAAGCAACTCATGGTAACTGTATCCCCTTGCCAAAGGTAAGTCTAAACATGTGATCAAATCCTGGCCAATAAGAATCTCTTCACCACTCAAACAAGAGACACAGGGTAGTGAAAGGCCTTCACTTTACTATTGATACTGTTTTGTCTGCACGTGATGCTTTGAACTACTTGAATCATTTTGAGATCACTAAGTTAGTCAGTATGAGGGAAAGAACTGATATCTTAAAGTGACCAGACCCTAGAGAAAGAAACAATCTGGTCCTCGATGGCATCACCAGGCCACAGAACTAACCAGCCCCAGAGCCTGAACAAACCAGTGACTCACTCTCCTCATTTATAAAATGGAGAAAACTATAGTACCCACCTTAAGGGTTACTACCAGGAATTACAAAGTCAATATATGTACAGTGCTCAAAATCTTGGCTGATACATATTTGCAATGAAGAATCCTTGTTATTAGCACCTTAGTTTTGTGCTAACAATTGTATGAAATAATCCATTTATCACTTATGCTTTGTTAGTCAGGATTTTCTGTTTAGTTACAGCAGAAAGTATCTTAACCAATACAACATACGTGTTCCCAAGTATTATGGCTGAAAAAGATGGAAACCAAAGTTCCAAGTCATCTTTCTTTCCCTCTGGCCAGCTATTATATAGATCGGTCCATTCTGCACTATTTTGCATCTGAGAAAGACTATGACAAGGATTGACACCAAGGGAGAGATGATGATGCCACTTGCTGAGGATTACAACCTGACTTCAAGTTCTTGAGATTAATTTTAAATGTTAGCTGGGAGAGCCCAAATGTTCATCGACTGATGGACAAAGAAGACGTGGTACATATATGCAAAGGAATATTACTAGGCGATCAAAAGAATGAAATCTTGCCATTTGCAACAACATGGATGGAACCAATGTCAGAGAAAGACAAATCACACATGATTTCACTCATGTGGAATTTAAGAAACAAAACAGATGAACATAGGGGAAAGGAAGGAAAATTAAAATAAGATAAAAACAGAGAGGAAGGCAAACCATAAGAGATTCTTAACAATAGAGAACAGGTATGAGATTTTAAAAAGAAGTTTCCTATATCTATTGAGAAGATCCTGTGATTTCAATACTTTCCATCTTCTAGTATTTTATTAAAGATTTTTATAACTATAAAAAACAACAATAGAGAACAAACTGAGGGTTGCTGGAGGGAGCGGGCAGGGATGGGCTAAATGGGTGATGGGTATTAGGGGGGCACTTGTCGTGATGAGCACTGGGTGTCATATGTTAAGTGATGAATCACAAAATTGTTTTCCTGAAACTAATATTAGACTATATGTTAACTAACTAGAATTTAACTAAAAACTTGGAGGAAAAAAATACTAGCTGAAAACTAAGTGATATGATTTAAAGGCCTCTATCCCAAGATTTCTGTCTGAAGTTCTACTATTTAAAGTTATATTTTATTGGAGGAAAAAATTTTTGAGGGGAACGTAGCTAGGTAAATTGTCATTCACATCTCATTTTAAAATTAGTTCAATAAGTGTACTTTCTTAACATATAGCTTACTCACGAAAGAAAGAAAGAAAGAAAGAAAGAAAGAAAGAAAGAAAGAAAGAAAAAAGGAAGAAGACAAAAAAGAGAGACAAAAAAGGGAGAGAGGAAGGAAGAGAGGGGAAGGAAGGAAGGAAGGAAGGAAGGAAGGAAGGAAGGAAGGAAGGAAGATAGATCATGACCTGAGCCCAAATAAAGAGTGGGATGATTCTCAACCTACTGAGCTACACAGGGGCCCCCATTTCTCCAGCTGTAAATACTATAACAGATTGTTTATTAACTTTATTTTTATCAAGTCTATATTATATTTCCTGGGATTTTTTCCCTCAAGGAAATTAGTGGCATATTTAGAAATCTAAGCTTTAGGAAGTCAGAGAGAAGGTGAATTCTATAACTGTCATCAGTTTAACTTTCAATCAACCCTAAATATGTCAACTGGAATTGGCATTGGAATGAACATTTCTGAAAACTTATCATGCTCTATATTCTGGTGAAAATCTTGTCATAAGTAAAAAATTTTTTTTATCAGAGTTAACCACTGAAATTGTTTTAATAATGCCTTTATCAGGCTTTAACAGCATAGGGCTCAAAAAGGGAAGGTGTAAATGGAGGGAGGAAGTTTTAAGATACAAGATAATGGTCCTGAAATTGGAACTGTCCTGGAAAATCCATCATGTGTGGTATCCACACCAACAGGATATGTGGTGATGATTTTTTCCATGAAAATTCTAAGTACTGGGTTTTAAGCTTCTTAAACTCTCAGAATTTCTCTTTCCTGGTAGCAACCCTGAGAGCCAGACACATCTAGACAAGATGCCAAACAAGAATCTTAGGCTTAAGACAAACTTGAAAAAGCAGTAATGAGTAATGTTAACAGTAACAGAAGAGAAGAGAGAGAAAATTTATACTCAGAAAATTATAAAGTTGATAAATCAACCAAAAGGTCGTTTCTAAGAAGAATGAAAATCAATAAGCTAAGTTCTCTGTAAAAGTCCTTGAAACCCCCAGCTCCTACTACTTGATTTTGACTTTTCTTAGCATTTATATTACTTGTTGAATTTACCTTAATTTGCACATACGGGTATTAAGAGTTCTGTGTTCTTCTAGAAAAGAATATGGTGCCCATAGCTCTGTGTCCTAATACCAGTGCCCTGAGATCCCAACTAAATAAAGGTCAGTAGTTTTTCTTCTATCTGTGGTTATAGTGAACCACCCCAAGGTTACCTTGTACCTAGAGATCCAGAATCCTTCTGTAGACTCTGGAATAAGTCTGGGTGGTATAGATTTGAACTGATCTACAGCCACGAAGATCTACAAAGATATTATTATGTTCTATACATTGGAGGGCTGATCCTACCAATAAAAACTTCAGGAGTGGTTACCAAATATTTCAAGTCTGTCTTGCTCAACTCGGGCTGAGATAACAAAATACCATAAACTGGGTGGCCTATAAACAACAGAAGCTTATCTCTCACAATTCTGGCAACTTGAAGTCCAAGATCAGGGTATCAGCCTGGTCAGGGTCCAGTAAGGACACTCTCTGGTTTAAAGACTGCCCACTTCTCACCGTAACCTTGTATGACAGAAAGAGAGCTAGTTCTCTGGACTCTTCTTATAAGGGCACTAATCCCATTCATGAGGGCTCTACCCTCATAACCTAATTACATCCCAAAGGCCCTACCTCTGAATACCTTCCACTGGGGATTAGATTTCAACATATGAAGGGGGGCGGGGCACAAACACCATTCCATAATAAAGTGAATTTAGGGTAAATCTGCATGCCGATTCTGGTACTTTGGACCCTTCCAGGAGCACCCAGAATTCAAGGCTGTTGGCTAGTGCTCTAAGGCTATTTTGTGCCTATCAACTCATATAAGCATACTGGTTATCGATCACTCATTTGATAGAAATGGTGGTTCAAACATGTACACCCCATGAAAGGTACTATTATGGTACCATCAGGAAAATATTCCTTACACATGTTACATTCTCTCTGGTAGAGAAAAGAAATTGAAACTGTTTTAGATTGACTAGATAGTTCAAGCTCAAAATATGTTTTATCAATAGTTTACCTTGTGAGTTAACTTTTTGAAATGTACAAGTTGCTTTTTAGCCAGTAAAAAAGTATCTCTTAGAAGCAAGATGGCACAGCATGAGTATTTGTTTTCAATGTTTCAGTGCTAACTATGATTATAAGACTGAAGCACTGAATTTGTATGATATTTAATTCCATTGCTATTTAGGTCATGGATTTGCAAACTTGAGTTATTGCTTCTTCCAAGCCAAGGAAAAACAAGCAAAAGTGAGAGAAGTGAAATAACCAAGGTCATCAAAGAATAGATGTCACATCCATTGAGAGTGAGGTTTATATTGTGTTTAGTGTTGAGAGATACAAAGAAGATGTTTGCATGAAGCTTGCAGTCTACTTCAGTAGACAACTCATTGCCTTTTTAATTTTAAATGTTTGTTTTTCTTTGGATAGCTAAACATTTCAAAGAAGTGACAAAGTCAGACACGTGACATCCCGGAAAATGAGAGACAAGAGTGGAAACGGTGGCTTGAGCGAGGTCTTGAAGAAAGAGGTAACCTAAAGAAGGAGAAGGGACAGAGTGGACAAAGGGTTTCTGTCACCACGAGCACAGCAGATTCAGAAAATAATAAATAGCTTGGATTTGCTGCAATGTAGCTTCAAATGAGGAGGAGGGGAAGTTTGAAGAACTAAGTTCTGGAATGTGGAGGAGTCTTGATGTTCAGGGACTCTTGATTTCCTGATGCGGTATTTTCTTAATGTTTTCCAAATATGCATAATAGAAATGAAATCATATGAATACTTTTGAAAGTGTCAAAACTCTACTCAGCCCTTTCTATGACCTTAAGGCAGTATTAAGCACTTTTAATGATTTAGTTAATATGATCTTCATAACGTCCTTGAGATAAACATTCTGTCGTAAAATCTTCCAGAGGCTGGACACTGGGACCGGTGAGGTTAAGTGACTAGCCTAGATTTATATAGCTAGCAAAAGGGAGATAAAGCCCCTCAATATGAAAGATTGCTAAAATATTTTGCCTCAACAAACATACTTTTAGAAACCTAAATAATTTCCATTATCAGAGTTATAGTTTCTGAGTCTGTACTGTGGCCTTCGAAGAAGCTGCTGATGGCAAAATGGTTTTGCATTTCTTTCAGAAAAGCATCATGGAGTAAATCACCCAAATACTTCTGCCTTCCAGGAAACATGTCTTAGTTGGAGTAGATAATTGTCTCTCTTCCTAAAGTCCCAAGGCATCTTCTTTTAGGCATCATAAATATAAATCATTAATCCTTCTGCCTGGTCTGCAGTTAAATATGCATTAGGAGCAACCCACTATCCCATCTGTGTGTTTAAATCATTATTAAATAAGAAACATTCAAAGGCCATTTGTGGCATTAAAGTAAAATTCTTTGGGGTGCCTGGGTGGCTCAGTTGGTTGAGCATCTGACTTTTGATTTGGGCCCAGGTCGTGATCTCATGGTTTGGGAGTTCGAGCCCCACATTGGGCTCTGTGCTGATGGTGCGAACCCTGCTTTGGATTCTCTTTCTCTCCCCGCTGCCGCCCCTACCCAGCTTTCTCTCTCTCTCTCTCAAAATAAATAAAAATGAATAAATAATAATAAAATAATAAAATGAATAAAGTAAAATTCTTCACAAGCATCTTTGGGCATACAATGTAGAAATGAAATAATACAGAATTATTAAAAATTCATAATGCTTTTATGCAGTTCAGTGGAACAAAGAGTGATGCCAGAAATGACTCATTAGGGCCCAGAACATATTGTCAGCAGAAAAAAAAAAAAAGAAGGTGATGATTCACTTTGGTGTAAGAGGATGGTGTAACAATGTTTTGGCATTTAATGGATATGCTTTGAACACCCATGGCATGTGGGTTTTAATGATTTTTGCAGTGTGCAAGCTGTCTAACTTTTCCCGAGATGTGATTTCAGTGTGAATTTCCCTCTCTGCTCCCTCAATGCTCTTTCTGAATTGCAAACAGGTGCAGAGAACTACAGCCTGCAGTGTTTCTCTTGTTCTTCTTATACAAATGTAATCACCAAAGGGGTGTTTTTTTTTTTTTATCTAGTTCTTCTATAATGATTATATAATTATATAATAATTAAGAAATCCACCATCAAGAATGTATTGGATGAGGGTTAGGTTCCAAGTATATTCACCAAGCAAATTAGGCACATTGTCACAATGCCCTTGGAAAAGGGGGAATCAAAAATCTTACTTCTAATCCTTTGGGCTTCTAACCCTTGGGCTCCAAAATGCATACCCAGGCACTTGAGGAGATGCTAAATTTTCCTTTGAGGTAATGCAGCCTTAACCTGTTTAGATGTTGGCCTCTCCACATCTTCTGAACAGACAACTAACAAAATCTCTAGATAATATTGAAAAGGTATTTATACTCAGTTTGAGTTTCTCTTTACTACTATTTTAGGAGTAAAATACCATCCTGGTTCCTCTTGCTCCCTACTTCTGTCTCCTGTCTCACTCACCCTTGAAGTCCACAGGTAGCATCTGCTTCATACCAGCTCTGAGGATGAGCTAACCTCCGGCAAGAGCGCTTGGGGAAACCATTCTGAAACGCTCCATCAAATTACCCTTGTTGATGATCCAGTCTTTCTTTGGATTAAGTACTATTAGCAACTGGGTTTCTGGCTTGTTCCCTGCCCCTTTGTTCTACCACGTGTCTACCTCAACAGGTTATTTTTTGGCCCTACTATTTAGATATTCTTTTGCCTGTTGAATTCTACCTTATCCTGGTCCCACCCCTTAGGGTGCTGGCCCCGGCAGGAACCCCAGCCTGTGGGTGACAAAATTCCAGGTACTGGCTTCTAGAATTTAGTACTGTCCCACTGCAGTTATCAGATCATGTGTAGCTGATGCAGTTTATCCTGGGCTTAATTCTTACTCCTTTTTCCTCATGTGGTATTGTCTTAAGCAAGTTACTTTGTCTTTCAGTTTCCTAAACTATAAAGCAGGCTGGGGCACCTGGGTGGCTCAGTCGGTTGAGCGTCCAACTTCAGCTCAGGTCAGGATCTCAAGGTTTGTGGGTTTGTGCCCCGCATCAGGCTCTGTGCTGACAGCTCGGAGCCTGGATCCTGCTTCAGATTCTGTGTCTCCCTCTCTCTCTGCCCCTCCCCACTCATTCTCTGTCTCTCTTCAAAAATGAACAAACATTAAAAAAAATTTTAACTATAAAGCAGGGATAATAAACTCTAGCCTTTAGTTTATATGACTATTGTTATATGATGCATATAAAGGACCCAATACAGTTTTTGAAAAATAACATATAGCCTCAAATATTATTTTTCCATTTACCTTGAGGTATGACATGACATGTTATGGAAGCTAAATTTATTTTAAATTTATTGGGGAGAACCCCCCCAAAAAAACAGAAAATAAAACTGTATCGAGCTGGTTTTTTCCTCCCCCTATAGGTAGGCATCTTAAACTCCACTATGTGCAAACAAACAAACAAACAAACAAAAAGCATGGGGGGAGGGGACAAAAACACTCAGCAGCTCTGAGTTGAACTATGGTTTACCTGTATCTACAAAAGAAACAAATAAAAAATACTAATTATTGATACTGTTCCAAATCATAATATGATTTACACAGAACTCTGTGAAGCTTGTGCTGTATTTAAAGAATTTTTTTTTCCTTTTTATGTATTTAAAGGCTCTGTCTCTGCTAAATGTCTGGCTAAAATGTTACCTTCTAGATGGCCAGGAACAATGGTAGTCACAACAAATAAGGTTGAAAAATCTTAGAAGAGGTTGGACATGAGAGATTTCCACAGCCCTTTCCACTCTTGCTTCCGTCAAGATGGCAGTACTTGGTCTTTCTGAAATGTACTGTTGAGGGTGAATCCCAGGACAAGGCCAAGCTTGTAAACCATAAGGACTTTCCAGGATGGAGGGGGTGGAGAGTGCATATCTCCTCGTAGAGATTTAAGGAGGTAGATACTCTGTCAGAGATGGGAGGCAGATCTCAGGATGAGGATCATATACTCTAGTTTCTGAGTGAGAAACTTTCTTCTGAACTCAGGATATCATCTGAAGCACAGCACTTTTAAGTTCTCATATCCTCCATGGCAATTCTTTTGGGTTGGCCCCAACTCCTCCAATAAGGTTAGAAAGATAGAGGGACCCCGTAGAGCCATAGATGGTAGTTTTGTGGGGGAATGAAGGAAAGTGTGTTTGATCCCAAATTGGTACCTCTTGTACACCTCCTTGGAGTTCTAAGCAGGCACCAGGATTGAAAAGAAGGGGGATGGGGTGCCTGGGTGGCTCAGTTGGTTAAGCCTCCGACTTTGGCTCGGATCATGATCCCGTGGTTCATGGGTTCAAGCCCCGCATCGGGCTCTGGGCTGACCGCTCGGAGCCTGGAGACTGCTTCAGATTCTGTGTCTCCTTCTCTCTCTACCCCTCCCCCACTTGCGCTCTGTCTCTCTCTCTCTCAAAAAATAAATAAACATTAAAAAAAGAAAGAAAAGAAAAGAAGAGGGATGGAGATCCGGTAGAAAGCGCTAGCCAAAAAAACTTCCCAAGTGAAGAAGGCAGTAGCACAAATGAGACACACCTTGCTCAACAAGAATACTACCAGAAGGTTACTTTGAAAGTGGGGAAGCTGTGTTTAATTCACATTGTTTCCATCTGGCTTCCCAATTAGAACCAAAACCTATTTGGAGAAGGCATAGAAATACTGATTACAGATAATTATAGGCTGAATTGTGACCCCTCTAAATTCAAATGTTGAAGTCCTGGGGTACCTGGGTGACTCAGTTGGTTAAGTGGCTGACTCTTGATTTCAGCTCAGGTCATGATCTCATGGTTCGTGAGTCTGAGTCCCACATCGAGCTCTGTGCTGACAGTGCAGAGCCTGCTTGGGATTCTCTGTCTCTCTCCCCGCCCCTCCCCACTCCTCTCTCAAAATACATAAATAAATACTAAACATTTATTAAATAAGTAAATCCACATGTCGAAGTCCTAACCACCAACTACCTCAAAATGTGACCATATTAGGAGATAGAGTCTTCAAGGAGGTGATTAAGTTAAATGAGGTCATTAGAGTGGGTCCTAATTCAATACAACTGCTATCTATATGAAAAAATTAGAACACAAACCCATGCAGAGGAAGAGCTTTCGAAGACGCAGGTTGGAGAAGGCAGACTTTCAGCCTCCACAACTGTGAGAGCATGAATTTCTGTGGTTTAAGCCCCCCCCCCCCGGTCTGGGGTACTTTATCATGGCAGCCTGAGCTGACTGATACACAGGGCGGCAGAAGAAAGGATCCTCTTGCATTCAAAACAATACAGAAGAATTTTGGGTTTCCTTTCAGGAAATGTAGAACTCCCTGTCCCACGTGTAGGAAAAGGACCACAGAAGCAGTTGGCAGAAATGACAGAAAATGGCCTCAAGTAACAGAGGAGTGGTTTGACGGATTTGAACTTAATCTTGAGGCTTCTCCAAAATTTCGTGAACATGTTTCTCTTTAAACGTACTTCATTACCAGATTTGACTGTGTGAATTCAGTGGTTAAGAGACCCCAAGTTTGAATCCAAGCTGCGTGATCTTGGACAGAAGAACTCCCCAGTAAAAGTGTCGATCGGATTGTGTCACTTCCTTTCTTAAAACCCTATATGATGGTCTGTGCCATCTTGGAATAAAATCCAAATCCTCCTGACCCCCTACCCACCTCTCAAGCTCAGGTCCCTGTTCCTGCTGGGTCCTCTTTCCTGGGCTCATCGGACTTTGTCCCCACCCTGTCTGTGCTGTTTCCCCAGCAACAAGCTACTCTCTCCTCAGGCCTTTTCACCGGCTCTTTCCTTTTAAAGAAAGAATCGTCCCCAAGGGCCCACAAGTTTTCTTTCTTTATTATGTCAAACTAACATATCACATTTTCTAAAATTCTGTCCCATCCACAATTTGCCCTCGTATGGTTTCTCCTCTATGACACGTAACAGCACCTAATATCAAGGGTAAGATCCCATTTTAAGTGCATGTTGCCTGCCTTCTCCACCAGGCACAGGCTCAGAGAGAGCTGGGTTTGGGCTCTTCTGCCCATGGCTACACCCCCAAGGGCCTAGAACAGCGTGTAGCAATGGGCATTTGGCTCACCTTTGTTGAAGGAATGATAAATAGGGATATTAGTTGTATATTCTTCAGAGAGTTATTTTTCAGACTATTTGTGTATAGAATTATTTGTGCAAAGTCCTTCCTAAGAAATGCTTTTAGGTATTATTTTATAGAAGAAGTAGAAAGGTACTTACATTCATGAGAGCCAAGCATGGCATGAGTTTCATGCTAACACTTCAGCTCCGGGGAACAACTCTGTAAGCCAAAACCAGTTCACTCTTCCCCACACCTAGGCATGTGTGGATTAAAGAGACAGTGAGCTAGAAGGGAGAGAAACATGGCCTAGCGATGGCTTGGGACCAAAATGAATAAAATGTGATGCTCTCCCAAACTATCATTTCCAATATTTGGGGTGGAAAACAGGATAAAGGCTGAGAAGATAAAACCTTCTCCAAAATGTTTTTTGCCAGTAAAGGCGAATAGAATATTTTGCTTTGAGAGTCACGAGTTCTAGAAAAATCTGACTTATCCATATCACTATAAACAAACATTCCCATTAAAAGCCAAAATACCCCAAAACCCAAGAGCATACTTGACACACGGTATGTTAGCCAATTTGATGATAAGTTATATTAAAAATAAAAATGGGGAAAAAATAAATAAAAATATCTCCAGGGAAAGAAATCTCACAATACTATTTAGTTGTGAGAAGACTGAACTGATATCTAATATCTCTGGGTTCTAAAAGTCTGTTATTCTATTATATACAATGGCTTTTTAACGTGCAAAGGTCATAAAAAAAATTTTAAACAAACAAAAATGCCAAAAATAAATTATTTTTTAGATTACCCACATCACTGCTTCCCTCTACTGACATAAAGGATTAAGAACTGACTACATGGCTCAAATGTCAGTTTAAATGGGCCAAAATGAACGTTAAAAGCTAAGCACATACCCCTCTCCATCTGTATACACTATTTCTGTCTCTAACTTTCAACTCAGTCAAGTCTGCATCTGGACAATGCTGAAACCCCACAGTATGAGTATTATGCCTTGACTTCAAGAGAGAACACTGCTAAGTCACATTCCACTTACAAAGGGTACCTAACGTCCTCCTTCTTGCCTGGTTAAGTTCCCTCCCTTGTATATCTTTACTTTCCTACCTCCTAAACCCTCTTGCCTGAAGCTTTCTCTATTCCCCTCAAAGTCTTTTTTTAATGTTTGTTTATTTATTTATTTAGAGACAGAGACAGAGACAGCGAGAGAGAATCCCAAGCAGAGCTGGACATAGGTCTCAATCCCATGACCCTCTGAGATCATGACCAGAGCCAAAATCAAGAGTCAGCTGCTTAACTGAGCCACCCAGGTGCCACCCCCTCAAAGTCTTAAAAGAAGTGATAAAATAGTCATATGAAAGATGAATAAGGAAAACGTTTTCCAGGTTTCTAAGTGGAAATGAGATAGTCCCACATATTCCTTTTTTTTTTTAATTTTTTTTTAACATTTATTTATTGAGAGACAGAGACAGAGCATGAGCAGGGGAGGGACAAAGAGAGAGGGAGTCACAGATTCTGAGCTGTCAGCACAGAGCCTGATGCAGGGCTCGAACTCAAGAACCATGAGATCATGACCTGAGCTGAAGTCGGACACTTAACCGACTGAGCCACCCAGGTGCCCCTGAGATAGTCCCACATATTTGGAATTATCATAGCCATGAGGTAAAAGAAATAAATGTCCTACAGAGCAAACATAGGCAATTCTTCTAGCTCCCTGGGACAAATGGTCTCAGCAGATCTTCTGTGTATATAAATTTTTAGACTATTTGCTTTTTTTAAAAAATTTGTTAACGTTTATTTATTTTTTGAGAGACAGAGACAGAGTATGATCTGGGGAGGAGACAGACAGAGGGGGAGTCACAGATTCCAAAGCAGGCTCCAGGCTCTGAGCTGTCAGCACAGAGCCCGACGTGGGGCTTGAACTCATAAACCATGAAACGTGACCTGAGCCGAAGTCGGCCGCCTAACTGACTGAGCCACCCAGGCGCCCCTAGACAATTGCTTTTATAAAAAGCATCGTTGTGTAAGTTTCCTACTAGAAAAGTTTACATATGACAATCCTGAGATTAAGTGCTCACATGTGAGTGAAGTCACGTTAAAAGTGAGATCTGCTAAGTTACATTCCACTTAGAAGGGTACCTAACGTCCTCCTTCTCGCCTGGTTAAGTTCCCTCCCTTGTATATCTTTACTTTCCTAGCTCCTAAACCCTCTTGCCTAAAGTTTTCTCTATTCCCCTCAGTCTTTTTTTAATGTTTGTTTATTTATTTATTTAGAGACAGAGTGCCTGGGTGCCTCAGTTGATTTCTTGATCAAGCTGACTCTTGATTTCAGCTCAGGTCATGACCCAAGGTCATGAGATTGAACCCCGCATAAGGCTCTGCACTGAGCATGGAACCTGCTTGAGATTCATTGGCACCCTCTCTCTCTCTCTCTCTCCTCTGCTCCTCTCCCTCATTCACACTCTCTCTAAAATAATTTTTAATTAAAAAATAAATTAATAAACTAATAAAAGTGAAATCTGTGACATTGAGATCCTACAGAAAAAAACAGACATAGTAGTCCAAGGATCTCACCTAAAAACCAGAGCTGTGCTCTTTAAACCTTCTGCAAGTGAAACACGATGGGAAGGCATTTTTGCTTTTATGTACAGTCTGACAACTCTATAATTAAAGCCAGACCAAAATGTATGAGCAGAATTAGAGACTATAGACAGAGAAAAATAGAATAAGTGAGTAAATAATGAAATGCCATACTCTAAAAAAAAAGGCCTGACACTAGGAGACGCCTTTAAAAAATTATAGCAAACCTGAAGAGTGACCCCTAAATAAAGACGAAGTTGGCCTTATAAACTGCACATACGAGATAAAAGCATATATCATCATTGGCTAATAATACCATTTCAATTACACATTCTAACAGAAAAAAGGCATTCGGTGATTAAAAAGTAAAATCCCACTAAAGAAAGATAACATCGATTTGAAAGGGAAAATCTCCTTTAGGAAATGGGTAATCGATTGCATTTATTTTTCCTACAAAATAGCATTTTAAAAATGGGGAAATTTGCAATATTTCCCACAGATTCATTCACAGATTCTTCAAGAAATACATTTTGTTCCCTTAATCTGTGAAAGCAGAGATCACTTCTCATATACCTACCTCTTAATATTTCATTTTTGTTTGTGTAAAGTGTTTTCTGGATTTACAAATATTTCTCTGTATGCTCACATCCTGATATTTAGCAGCACCATCAACTCCAAGAAACCAATTCCTCCAAACTAAAACAGGTTGCACTTCGTGTTGATGCTACCCCGATGGCCCATTCTGAAAAAGCTGGAGTTGTAGTTAATCATGTCCTACTCGTACTTAATGACTTATGAAGACTAATTAATTTCTTTTTTTTTTTTAATTTTTTTTTCAACGTTTTTATTTATTTTTGGGACAGAGAGAAACAGAGCATGAACGGGGGAGGGGCAGAGAGAGAGGGAGACACAGAATCGGAAACAGGCTCCAGGCTCCGAGCCATCAGCCCAGAGCCTGACGCGGGGCTCGAACTCACGGTCCGCGAGATCGTGACCTGGCTGAAGTCGGACGCTTAACCGACTGCGCCACCCAGGCGCCCCAAGACTAATTAATTTCTTAGTTGGAACATACCAGATGACTCATCATTACCTGCCAGCCTGTCATTCATATATTTGTACTCAGGACGGGGTAGATATATCAATTAGAATCTCTTGTGGATTCAATGTGTGAAATGAGTACCCATAGTGTCTTCCAGGTAAGCAGAATTCATGACCAAAATTGCAAAGAGAGTTGAGAAGAGAGCAGGTTGACCAGAAAAGTCGTTTTGTGACAGTAAGTGAGGATAATCACTTCATCTCAGAGGCAGCATTAACTCCCTGAAGAAAAAAATTATTAGGCATTCAAAGTGCTTCTAACCTCAAAATCCCAAGATTCTGTGAATAATCAGAAAGCAATCAACTAGAGTATTTTTGCTTTTCATGTGTTCAATCAAGAGCTCTAGAGCTCAGGCTGTTTGGTTGGCTCAGTCAGTAGTCAGAGAGTCTCCTCCACACTCCTTGCAATTTTGATCATGAATTCTGCGTACCTGGAAAACACTATCGGTACTCACTTCACACACTGAATCCACAAGAGACTTGGATGTATCTACCCGGTTCTGGGTACGAATATATGAAACTACTCTTGATCTCTGGGTCACGAGTTCAAGCTAGATAGATAGAACGTACTTTTTTAACAGGAAAGAGTTTATAGCTCAACGTATAGTCCTGAATTTGTCTTTAGTTTATTTGTATTATTCCACTGGCTTTGGACAGAATAAACGTTAGGTTTAAAAAGTAACGGCAGCACATGATGATGAGAATGAATGGTTGAAAAGCCACAAGAGCCAAAGCTAATTTCCTTGGTAAGTTCCCTCTTGACGCAGGTAGAGGTTTTAATGAGATTTGCCCAATTTTTAGGCATTTATTTCTGATTATGTAGTGTTTCGCGACTGTTTCCTCCTTAGCCTTTGTGTTAGCAGCTGCACAGCTGAGTGGCAACAACTCAGATTCAAAATGCTGCTTTCATCTGAAAGGGAAACGTGAAATGAGAATTATCTCTGCAAGCTAGAAAATTTTACAAGCACACAGCAGAAACAATTACTACTTTCTTCCACTACATTTTTCAAATGGAAAGAATGACACATCATTGAGTTAGAAATTGTAAATGAACCTATTTCTTTCCATAGCTGTAGCCGACTCATCTTTCAATTAAAAAGAAAAAAACAAAACCAAAAACTTTTCCATTCCTTTAGAAGGAAGAGGACTTTTCCAGCCTGAATCTTCACCACCACCCATTATAGGGGCTCATGTCAACATAAAGGTCATTTCTCTGCCGGGCAAGTCTCTTGCTCTCCCTCCTCCACTCTTTGTCTTCTAGTTTCTTCTTCAATAAACACGGCTTCTCTACTCTTTTTGCCCTCTGCACCCCCTTTTCTATGTCCAAGCCTCAGAACCACCAGCAGGTTAATCTCACCGATGACCGAAAATATTTTCATTCTCTGGAAGGATTGACTCAAGGAGGTCCCTCAAACCTAGTTTGAAGAAAACAGAGAGTACGGGGGCTCCTGGGTGGCTCAGCCGGTTTAGCGTCCGACTTCGGCTCAGGTCATGATCTCACAGTTCGAATTTGAGCCCCGCATCGGGCTCTGTGCTGACAACTCAGAGCCTGGAGCCTGCTTCGAATTCTGTGGCTCCCAGTCTCTCCGTTCTTCCCCCGCTCATGCTCTGTTTCTCTCTCCTTCAAACATAAATAAAAACATTAAAAAAAAATTAAGAAAACAGAGAGTACAGAGCACCCAAGAGAGGCTCTCCTCTCCAAGTTTAGAATGAAGTTCTCAATCAAACTGCTGCTATTGGGAATCCCTTTCCCCACAACGTACCACCGAGGGCCCCTTCTCATCATTCAGGCCTCAAGCCAAATGCCATGTCCTTAGACAGACTATCCTGCCCACTAACCACTTTGTAAAATGAGAAGGATCAAGTTTGAGAGTGAAGCTGGGAGCTGATTGTAGGGTAGCAAGAACATACAAAACTGAAAGACAAGTGGGCAGGCACCGGGGTGCTGCAGTCACCGGCCCTAAGCTGCTAGGCATCCAGGATCACCTGCAGTGAGCCTTCTCACCCAGTCCCGCCCACCAGCAAGATGACACGAGGTGATATGGACCATCCATGAAGCAGAAGACCCCCAGGAGGGAGTAGGAGTCAACATAACACAGTATATTAATAGAATGAAAGGAAGACTACACGATCCTCTCAACTAATACAGAAACAGCACTTGACAAAATCCAACAATTTTCATGAT
This sequence comes from Herpailurus yagouaroundi, assembly GCF_014898765.1. Lineage (NCBI taxonomy): Eukaryota > Metazoa > Chordata > Mammalia > Carnivora > Felidae > Herpailurus > Herpailurus yagouaroundi. The sequence continues at coordinate 16,168,131 of NW_024412397.1, forward strand.
AAAAATCACTGAACAAACTAGAAATAAAAAAGACGTTCCTCAACTAGATCAAAGGCATCTATAAAACTGTTGAGTCACTACGCAGAACCCAGAACTCTCATGAGAGGGGACGTGTAGTCCATACGTGTAAACAACTCTAATGAGAAATCATGCTGTGATGTATGGGGGGAGAAAGCAGCCATATGCAGGCAGATGGGGGCGAGTACGCTTGTAGATATTCCTTTTGTTTGAGCAGGAGAGATAGTTTTTTTACTTTAATTGTATTCTAATTCCAGTACAGTTATATGTATTCCAGTATACAGTGTTATATTAGTTTTAGGTATACAACGTAGTGATTCAGCACTTCTGTACATTACCTAGTATTAAGCAGGAAAGATTTTAGGGTGTTTGCCTGCTGATAAGAATAATTAGATCCAGCATGTGAAACCAATGACATCGGGAGAAAAGGGACAGGATTACGGAAGCAAAAAGGCTTGAGGAGATAAGGACAGATGAGTTCCAGAACATATAGTTAGAAACTGGCCTTTGAAAGCAAGAGGGTCACCTCCTCAGTTCTATCAGGAGAGAAGAAAAGATAGAGGCAAATATGAGTAGTTTTGAAGATGTTAGGAAAATAGAGGAGATTTTCTGTAACAGTTTATTACTTTTTAATTAGTGGATGAGTTAAATCGTAAGTCTTGGGTGTGGCAGTGAAAAATAAAGATGGCATAAACAGGAGGTTAAGGAGGATAGAGAGTGTCTGCAACGTTTGGCTTAGAAAGTGAGGAAATTCAGCTGATAAGAGACGGAGTAGTGAATTATCCGGCAGTGTTGAGAGCCCAACCAATACTTTCTATCAGACACTCGCAATTAAACCAGTGAGTCCCACTGTATGTTTTATTTCTCACTGTGTTCACCTATATAAGTGCAAGCATGACAAGGTCATGTGGCTGAGTTCATCTAGCACTGGGTGTTGCAAGGCAAATATAACGATCAGAACGTGGGAGGAGTGAGTCGAGACTTTTTCCAAAGGAAGAATTATGGTGATAGACCAACAGACTGAGCAATACCCTTCCCTCCAAAGAAAAGTGCAAAACTATAGGAACCTATAGTAAAAAAAAAAAAAAAAAAAAAAAAAAAAAAAGGTTTGGAGCCAGTCGATGGTAGGTGAAGACAGAGCTGACTAACTGATGTAGTGCAAAGACAGGCAAGTGAGCTAAAAGGGTAGAATTTGGGGGTTGAAGAGAAATAGAAAGTTTGCATTGAGATTTGAGAGACGGGAATTTTTTTATTAACGAAAAATTAGGTGCATGGCCATGACAATGGGTGGCTAATATAATACAGGAGGAAAATTGGCTGGAGTTGAGGTCAGGAAACCAGAAGGACAAAGTGTAGAATGGGCATCATTGTGGATGCAGACAGAAGTGGGTTGGAGGAATAGACAGAGAGCAGGCATCCAACCTCCGCAATGAGTGGATGAATAAATGTCCACAGAGTCACAGGATGACAACAGTGAGAAAACGGACTTGGGGATGTATCTGGATGGTGTGACCCCTGAATGTGTGAGCAAGGGTGTCTGAAATAGCAGTGGCTTGGAAGTGATGAGGGATGATGATGAAGAGGGAAGAAGGATAGTCACCCAGTCTCTGGCCCCAAGAAACATAGTGTATGAGAAAAAGAAGCTATCTGTTTGACATGCCTAGAAAGGAAGCAGTGAGTTTAGAGAGCAGAGTTCATTAAGGTGAAGAGGTTAAGAGATTCAAGAGACAGAAATTAGCTGTTCATACATCAGGATTCCCAGAGCCATAGCACAAGGATTTGAGAAGAAGACAGGACTGGAAGATAAGTTATATTAAGAAATGAAAGGGGTGGTTGGGTGATTCAGTCGGATGAGCATCCAACTCTGGATTTCAGCTCAGGTCATGAACCCAGGGTCATGAGATTGAGTCCTGCATAGGACTCCACACTGAGCATGGAGCCTGCTTCAGATTCTCTTTCCCTCTCCCTCGGCTCCTCTCCCCTACTCACGCATGCACTCTCTCTCTTTCTCCAAAAATTAGAAAGGAAGTTATCCTTTTGCTTTCAAAGGCCAATTCCCCACATGTGGCTAGCCTGGGTCAGATAAACCCCATCTGTTCTGTAGCATCCTGCCCACGCCACGATCATGACTATTTCACTGACCTACAACAGCTTTGGGTAAAAATACAAGTTTAAAAAGAGAAAGACATGTTTACCATATCTTCTCTCCTTACAGTTTAATCCTTCTGTTCCTACTGCTATAATGACTGGTTCTATTTGGTTTTGCCTATTTCTTTACAGCAGAAAGCTAAATTGTAGAAACAAGATCCCAGGAAGAAAGTTTATTTCAGCCACCTAAAGGATTCATGACTCAAGTATCATGGGAACTAGTAATTCTTTGTCGGTTATACAGTCACATAAGATGAATCACTTGTGTGAAAATCTAATCCCAGGGGGAAAAATATGTGTGAGAAACTGGAACAAATGTATCCTTGCTGTCTGTGCATTAAATGAGGCCACTATCATTTAATGGCCCTGTTAACATTTCACAGAGAAAAACAACCACAAATTACACACCTAAGTACTGTGCAATCCCACATGTCATTGCTCACAGGGTAGACAGGGTGAGAGGAGAGATGGGTCAAGGCGAACTCTGTCATCTATGATGGAACACTATTTAGAGTTCGTGACGTAGTAAGAAATCTTTGGCAACCTTTCTATATCCCAAATAAGGCTCACCGCCAGAGCCTTACAGTTAGTTTGAACCTAGCATTTATAGAAGCTTGGAAGCAACATGGCTTCATCCTGCATTTAGTGCAGCAGAGATTAGAGGTGACAATAACAAGGGATGGGGTGATTGAGTAGGGTCCATCCCCCTGGATCTGGTTTATAAATACCAAAACTCTTCTTCACTGACAGCAATTTTCTTCATTCCCTACCTTCTTCCACAGAGGATTTCTGAACATATACCAGAATACATAAAATAATTTTGGGGGCTCTTGGGTGGCTCGGTCAGTTAAGCATCCAACTTTGGCTCAGGTCATGACCTGATGGCTCATGGGTTTGAGCCCCATGTTGGGGCCCTGTGCTGACAGCTCAGGGCCTGGAGCCTGCTTCAGGTTCTGCTTCAGGTTCAGGTTCTGCTTCCTCTCTCTCTGTCCCTCCTTTGCACGCTCTCTCCTCTCTCAAAAACCAATAAACATTAAAAATGTTGAAATAATTTTGTACATGATAGTTAATACTTATTGAATACTTAGCTATATGCCAAGCACTATGCTAACTGATTTGTCTCATATAATACTTCCAACAACATTAGCACATATGAGGTCTTTACTATCTCTACTTTACCATTACAGAAAACAAATAAATAAATGGATAGATAGATATAAATAAATAAATAATAAATAAATAAATAAATAAATAAATAAATAAATAAATTAGGTTATAGAAACATAAAAAATGAAATCTCTCAGTTATGCTACTGAGTCGGGAGGAAACATGTCAGTCCCTGGTGGCAAGCTAATGTTTTTGTGTACTTTCTCTTGTTGCCTTTCACAAAGACAGTGGTCAATAATCAGCAATACCCCCCAGAGTTCATTCCTCAGCGTTTTCTGTGAAGCCATGGCTTGTAGGATTTCTTCAACATAAGCTTAGGAGTAAAATACAAAAACGCAACTGAAGGCAGTCTTGTGCGGTGAAAGAAGAAACCCCACGGGACTCGAGCTCCCGTCAGTGGAAGCCACTGGATGAAACGGAACTCATCGACTCGTGAATCCAATGACCCTATCCCCATCCTCAGTTCATTGGACCCTTCATAACACTGGTCACTTTTTACCACTCCCTTCCTCTTAAATCTTAAATCCTCTACAACCATAGCTTCTGTCTGTATTTGGCTTTATAGCCCCTTAAATGTTTGCACTTCCCAGGGTCCTAGATTTGGTCCTTTTCATTTCTCATTTCACACACTCTCCTTGAGTATCTCTATCTAGGCCATTTTGTTCACTACCAATTATAGGCTAGTAACATCCAACTCTATGTGTACCTGTACACCTCCAGGCACTTGCACTCTCTCTCTATGTCCCCTCCACTACACACACACACACACACACACACACACACACACACACCATAGATTCACATATATTACATATATGTCTATGTCTTCCCCTTCCTTCCTTCCTTCCTTCCTTCCTTCCTACCTTCCTTCCTTCCAATACACAATTGCTGAACACTAAACACTATGTGCCAGTCACCGTTGTAGGTACTGGGAATACAGCAGAGAACAAGATGGGCAAGGCTTTCTCAGACAAACAAAAACTGGAGGAACACAGCACCAACAGATCTACACCGTAAGAAATGTTCAACAATCAGGGGCGCCTGGGTGGCGCAGTCGGTGAAGCGGCCTACTTCAGCCAGGTCACGATCTCGCGGTCCGTGAGTTCGAGCCCCGCGTCGGGCTCTGGGCTGATGGCTCAGAGCCTGGAGCCTGTTTCCGATTCTGTGTCTCCCTCTCTCTCTGCTCCTCGCCCGTTCATGCTCTGTCTCTCTCTGTCCCAAAAATAAATAAACGTTGAAAAAAAAAATTAAAAAAAAAAATAAATAAAGAAATAAAATAAAAAAAAGAAATGTTCAACAATTGTTCTCAGGCAGAAGAAAAAGGAGAGCAGTCAGAAACATGGATCTACATAGAGGAAGGAAAAACGTCAGAATGAAAGAAGATAAAATATCTCCTTTTTCTTATTTTAATTGATCTAAAAGATAACTATTTTTGTAATAATAGTAGTAAAAACATACTGGGTGATTATAGCATATTGATAAATGAAACAAATCACATGAAGGTTACAAGGAATAAGAGGGAGGTATTGGTAATACTCTGTTATAAGACACGCTCTCTACGCACAAAGTGAATAAGTGTTATTTGAAGGTAGACACAGAGTAATTAAAAACGTATATTGTAACTACAGGGAAGCTACTAAAAAAATTAAAAGAAGCACGGTTGAGATGCTAATAGAGGAGATAAAATGCAATCATAAAAATGTTAAAAAGGATAAAAATGATTTTTGAAAATGTTCAGCTAAAACCAGAGAAAGCAGAATAAGAGGCCTCTGGCAATGAATAGAAAAAGTTACACACATGGGTGTTATTAACCCCAATATATCAATAGTCACTTTAAATGGGATGATTTAAATACATGAATTAGAAGACAAAGGTTGTCAGAGAGGATAAAAAAAAAAAAACCCAATTGTATGGGTCTTTAAAATAAAGACTCTGATAGGTTAAAAGTTAAAGAATGGAGAAAGATACACCCTGCTAATACTAATCAAAAGAAAGCTGGGGTAGCTATAGTAATTTCAGACAAGACAGACCACAGGATGAGGGAAACAATCAAGCATAATAAGGGGCACTACATAATTATAAAGGGGTCAATTCTCCAAGAAGACATAACACCAAATAGCAGAGTGTCAAAATATGTGAGGCAATAGCTGATAGGAGTAAAAGGAAAAAAAGACAAACCCACTATGATAATTGGAGACTTCAACACCACCCTGTAAGTAACTGATAAATCAGGCACGTAGGAAGTCAGGAAGGATATATTTGACCTGAATAGCACTATCAATCAACTTGATCGGATTGACACTTACCAGAATACTACATCTAACAACTGCAGAATACACATGTGTCTCAAGCTCACAGGGAACATTCATCAAGAGAGACCACATCCCTGGCCATAAAACACATTTTAATACATTTAAAAGAACAGTATTCATAGAAAGATTATTCTTGGATCACAATGGGCTTACACTGGAAATCGGGAACAGAAAGACAGCTGCAGCATCCCAAATATTTGGAGATTAAACAGTATACTTCTCAATAACACATGAGTCAAGGAGGAGATCTTAAAATATTAGAAAATATTTTAAAGGAAATGAAAATGTAACACAATGTGTGAAAAATCTGTGGGACGCAGCAAAAATGTGTGCTTAGTAAGCAATTTATAACATTAAGTGCATTTATGAAAGGAGAAAAAAAATGATTAAAATCAATAGTCCAAGCTCCCATCTCAGGAAAAGAGAAAAAGAAGAACTTAAGCCAAAGGCAACAAGAAGTAAAGGCTAATAATTTGAGATAAAATTGAAAACAGGAAAACAACAGAAAAAGTAAACAAAATCAAAAGCTGACACTTCAAAAAGAAATGAAACTGACAAATCTGGCCAGCCAACCAAGAAAAAATAAAGAAGACACGATTCGCCAGTATGAGAAATGAAAAAGGAGTCATTATTACTGACCCAATGACCATGAAAAGAATAATAAACAAATGCACAAACAATTCTACACCCACAAATTTAATAACTTTGGTGAAACTGGCCAATTCTTTGAGTGACAGAAACTACCGAAACTCACACAAACCATAACTCTACCATGGTAACCTGGGTGGCTCAGTCGGTTGAGCATCCCACTCTTGATCTCAGCTCAGGTCTTGATCTCAGGGTCATGAGTTCAAGCCCTGGGTTGGGCTCTACGCTGGATGTGGAGTCTACTTAAAAAAATAAAATGAAATGAAATGAAATGAAATGAAATGAAATGAAATGAAATGAAATGAAATGAAATAAAATAAAATAAAATAAAATAAATAACCCTAGCAGGCCTATCTCTATTAAAGAAATTTAAGTAATAACTTATTACCTTCCCATAAAGTCCAGATGGTTTCACTGGTGAATTCCATCAAATATTAAAGGAAAGAATAAAATCATATCTCCATAATTCTCCCAGAAAAAAGAAGCTGAGAAAATACTCCCATATTTACTCTATAAGACCAACAACATCACTCTAATGTCAAAACAAGGTAAAGACACAATACTATCTCTCATGAACATTAACACAAAAATCCTCAGGAAAATATTAGGAAATCAAATTAAACAATGTATAAAATGAATTATACACCACAGGCAAATGGAATTTAATCTGGGTGCAGAAGCCTGGTCAGTGTTCTAAAATCAATCAATGTAATTCACACATTAACAGGCAAAAGAAGAAAAGCCATATGATCATGTCAATCGATGCATAAAAACATTTGATGAAATTCAGTACCCAGATTGATATTGGGTATGGGATATGATACAGGATATGAAGTTATTAACAAAAGTGAGTTGTTTTGTTATATATAGAAATAAACAATTAAGTTTTAGGTTATTTTTAAGGCTTTACTTATTTTTTGAAAGAGAGAGCACGAGCAGGGGAGGGGCAGAGAGAGAGGGACAGAGGATCTGAAGCGGGCTCTGTGCTGACAGACTCACAGCAGCGAGCTCCATGCCGGGCTCAAACTCACGAATTGTGAGATCATGACCTGAGCCAAAGTCAGACGTTCAACAGACTGAGCCACTCAGTCACCTCCAATTAAGTTTTAACTTTGAAAAACAAAACCACTTAGAATAACACCAAGACCATGAAATTCTTAGGTATAAATCTAACAAAACACGTATAGGACATTTATGCGGGAAAATACAAAACACTGCTTTTAAAAAATCAAATGATTTTTTATCTAAATGATCTAAATAAATAGAGAGGTATTCTAAGTTCATGGGTTAGAAGTCTCAATATTGCTCACATGTCAATTTTTCCTAACTTAGTCTATAGATCCAATGCAATCCCAATTAAAATCCCACTTTGTGATTTTGTAGATGTTAGCAAACTAATTCTAATGTTTCTAGGGAATAGCAGAAGAGCTAGAATAGCCAAAAAATACTAATGAAGAATAAAGAATTTATAAGACTCACCCTATCCAGTTTCAAGACTTACTATAAAGTAAGTTTTACTTTATAGTAAAGTAAGATTACTACAGTAAACAAGACAGTGTGATGTTGATTAAAGAATAGACAAATAGAGCAATGGACCAAACAGAGCCCAGGAACCTGCCCACACAAATAGAGTCAACTAATCTTGACTAAGGAGCAAAGGCAATTTGGTAGAGATAAAAACAGTTTTTCAGTAAATGGTGGAGGGACATTCAAATGCAAAAAAAAAAAAAAAAAAAAAAAAAGACCCTAGATATAGACCTTACACCTTAAGTAAAAATTAACTTAAAATGGATCATAGGGGCGCCTGGGTGGCGCAGTCGGTTAAGCGTCCGACTTCAGCCAGGTCACGATCTCGCGGTCCGTGAGTTCGAGCCCCGCGTCAGGCTCTGGGCTGATGGCTCAGAGCCTGGAGCCTGTTTCCGATTCTGTGTCTCCCTCTCTCTCTGCTCCTCGCTCGTTCATGCTCTGTCTCTCTCTGTCCCAAAAATAAATAAACGTTGAAAAAAAAAAAAATGGATCATAGGTCTAAATGTAACATGCAAAATGATAAAAAAAAAAAAAAAAAAACTTTTGGAGAAAATGTGTATGACCTTGGGCTTGTAATTTTCTTTTAAATAGAATACCAAAAGCACAATCCATGATAGGAAACAATGGACAACTTGAACTTTATCAAAATTAAAAACTTTCGCTCTGCAAAAGACACTATTAAAGAGAATTAAAAGGCCACCCATAGACTTGGAAGAAATATCTGCAAAACACATATCTGATAAAGGACTTGTGTCCAAAATATACAAAAAAAATCGTTAACACAACAAGAAAACAACCAGACACTTCAGCAAAGAAGAAATACAGACGGCAAATAAGCATATGAAAAGATGATCAGTATCACTTGGCATTAGGGTATTGGAAATTAAAATGAGGTACCGTACACACCTATTAGAATGTCTAAAATCCCAAAAACTTGACAATACTAACTGCTGAAGGTGGAGCAAAGCAACAGAAACTTTCATTCGGTGCTGAGGAGAATGCACCTTCGAAGACAGTTCAACAGTTTCTTTAAAGCTAAACATAGGCTTACCATACAACCCAGCAATGATGCTGCGTCTGGACGAGTGACACCTCTGTTCTCCAGCCCCTTCTTGCCAGCCTCAAGACTATTCCCCTTCCTGGTTTTCCCAGTATCCACACTCTCACTGGTGCCCAGAGACTTTTAGATTCATTCTCTGTCCCAGGCTGAGTGGGAACCCACACAGTGCTCATGTCCACCATTGTATGCGTATTGCCCCCAACCATTCTTCCACTTCCAGGCCACCATGGATGCCGGATCAAACATGGAGCCATATGAAATATGAATCTTCTCTGAGAAGGATACCCAGAGAAATTGATCAACAATACCAATATTCTTATATTTCTTCTAACCTATCTGATTTTCCTCCTTATCCCCTAGAAATTCTGGTTCTTGGATGGGAATTAGGGTATCTCTATGTGACTTACTACCTCTTGCTTGACCTATTTGTCTTCCAGGCTACTACTTCCAAGATACGAAAGGCTTTCCCTTCCTGTGTAGCAAAAAACTTCCTTTATATCATATCCTCATCTTATCTACTCAATACTTTTCTCTATGCTTGATCTTTCAGGCTTTGAATTGCTACATGAAAACCTAGAATTCTGAGAAAATATGTTTTTCTCTCCTAAATCCAGACTCTCAAAATCATTGTCCCACTGCAGATGTATACCAATCTGCTTATAAACTCAATTCTGAGCAATTATTTTCATTTTCCGGACAGTTTGTGCTGTTCCTTTCCCAAGGCCATAAATTTGGACTTAATGGCAAAGGGCTGCAAGTGATGGAGAAAAACAATTTTCTCCCCGTGAAGGATCTTCAGTGCCTATCAGGACAATTTGTTGACAGTCACAGACCTAGTAAAACTACTACATCTACAAAAATGAATGAACTATTTTTCCTTCAATCCAAAGCTTCTTACATATAATTCTTTTCAACTCTCTTTATAAGAGTTTGGCAGCAAGCAATATAAGGTTGTATTTTGAATAAAGTATTTGCCATGTCTTCAGTTAATACAATTAATAAAAAGAACATGGCTTAGATGATTCTCACTACTTTTCTCCAATATTCATTGGCAAGAAAAATTTCGTAATACTGTCAGATTCTTAGAAATAGATAACTCTTAAAAATAAATAAATGTCTGATTCCATGGCATGAAAGAATTGTATAGGACAGCTAGGAGTTTAAAAAAATAAAAAGAAATGAAAAAGGAAGGAAGAGAAGGTCAGACCTTTGAGTGGGAAGAGGGACAATGGAACAGTTCTATTAAACATTATTGTTACAAACCAACTGGTTGGCCTTTGTACTTTCCATAGGAAACCGGTTTTTCAAACTAGAAAAGATGGCACAAATAATCAGCAGAAAAGGATACACTAAAAGAAATATAAAGTAGTAAGATATTGATTAGAGGATATTCACTGTCACTAACAGAGGATGAATATTGTTTGTAACAAAGAGGTATGAAAATGTGTACATAAAAGCATTCTCATTGTTGCCCTTTTTCTAGGAGGGAAGATTGCAAAGAGCCTAAAAGTGTAATAATAGAGTGTGGGTGACACAAATATACCTACACAGCATGGAATATTATGAATTATGTAATTTTTTCAATATTTTAATAACGTATATTGAATAAAGTATTTACGGTATCCTATTTATTCAACTCTCAGCATACACATTTTTTTTGTAATTTAACATTGATGAAATCCAGAAATAGTTTACAATCACCACCAACCAGAGCCCGCCATGTGCACGTACGTATGTAATGTTAATGATGTAGTTGTTATTGTGCATGCGAACCTATCAGAGGTCACAGAACAAATGTCAGAGACTTGGAGAAAGGTTGCATCACCAATGTTCTTAACTGTACAGAAAATGATATTTTATCGGAAAAATCAAAAAAAGCTATTCAAAAGTCGGGACCAGGCATTTGAAGAAATTTGGGGAACATCTTACCAAATGTATTTATTTATTTTAAAATTTTGTTAATGTTTATTTATTTTTGAAACAGAGGCAGAGACAGAGGGTGAGCAGGGGAGGGGCAGAGAGAAAGGGAGACACAGAATCTGAAGCAGGCTATAGGCTCTGAGCTGTCAGCACAGAGGCCGACACAAGTCTCCATCTCAGGAACCGTGAGCTCGTGACCTGAGCTGAAGTTGGGCACTTAACCTACTGAGCCACCCAGGCACCCCTTACCAAATGTATTTCACTTGTGTTTTCCCTATTACATACGCACAAGAATGAATTTTCATAAAATTATGATAAAATCATACCTAACGAATTGTGTTTAACTAGCTCTTTCAATAGAAGTATAAAAGAAAACATTCAAATGACTTAAAAACACTATAATATAGTTCAGTGGCAGTGCTTTTCCTTCTTAGCAGTACATGAAATGAAGGTTGCTACGGTTTGGGCTCGAATAGAGGCTTAAAATTATTAAATTCACTGTGATGTGGCCATACATGTGACCCTTTCTCTTTCTTTCTTTCTTTCTTTCTTTCTTTCTTTCTTTCTTTCTTTCTTTCTTTCTTTCTTTCTTTCTTTCTTCCTTCCTTCCTTCCTTCCTTCCTTCCTTCCTTCCTTCCTTCCTTAGCAAATAATGGATTCCAATTTATTTTGTTAATGTGGCACATAAGAAAACCCAATATGATTTAGGAACTTTCAAGTCGAAAATATGTCACCTCAATTCCTTTATCCTTAGAGCAAGGAAGTCATCTTTGACTAGGGCTTTTGTCATTAAAAAAAGAAAGAAAGAAAGAAAGAAAGAAAGAAAGAAAGAAAGAAAGAAAGATCTAATTGAACAATAGCAGCCTTTAAATAAATGTTTTAAATGTCTTCAGATTTATACCTGCAGTGAAAATGAAGGTTTATTTCTCAAAATATTCTTACTGTGCTGAAAAGTTCATATACTTGTTTGCCAGTCTGCTCATACACAATGGTACCTTCGCTGAAATAACTGGTAATTTTTCATCAGGATTTATAATGCAGAATGTAGAGCCCTCAGCAAGATCATCTTTCTCCCCCCTTTGTTCACCAACAGCATGTGCCAATTGAGCCAAATCACTGTTAAACTCCACTTAAAAATGGTTCTGAGTGGGCTCTATGTTTCTCTTTAAGAAAAAAAAAAAAAGGATTTCCTCTGGGTCCTAGAAAAAATTTTTTTTCTTGGCCAGAAACACTTGGACCATAAGAATAAAAACGTTTCATCTTTTGCTTCCATATCTTCACAAAACTTCTCAACCATGGGCGATTCATGCCAGTGCAGGAAGAAGTCATAAGACTGGGGAGACTTTTCTTTTAGGAAGTCGAAAAACCAAGTGTGTTCTCATCCATTAAATTACCATCAAATTTTCAACATTGCAGAGTAATCTGTGTGCTTGTGTTAGTTATCTGTGGCTGTGTAACCAATCATGGAAGGCTTAGCAGCTTAAAACAGCAAGCATTTATTACCTTGAAGTTTTGCTGATCAGGAGTCTGAGAGCAGTTTAGCTGGGTGGTCCTGGCTCAGGGGCTCAGGAGGTCACAGTCAAGATGTAAGCCAAAGTTGTGGTCATCGCAACACTGGACTGGAGCTGAAGGCCCACTTGCAATGGCTCCTTCACAAGGCTGTTGGCAAGAGTCTTCAGTTTCTTGCTAACTGTGAACTAGAGAATTCGGTGTCTCATCACGTGATGTCTCATCACGTGACGGCAGCCAGCTTCTCCCAAAGCAAGTGACGTGAAAAAGATCAAGAAGAAAGTCCTTATAGCCTTTTATGACCTAGCCTCAGAACTCATGCAATGTCACTTCTGCTTTATTCTATTTCTTAGAAGCAAGTCACTAATTCCAGTGACAGGAGGAAAGAGTTAAGCCCTTCTTATGGGAGGAGTATCAATCAATTTATGAACATATTGTAAAGCATCACAGGCTTTGCAGTTTTCAAGGGCCAGTAGGAACAAGAAAACTTTGAGGATGACAGTATGTAAGCAACACATGAAACCCAAGAGTAAATTGTAATGGAATATCTATTACTTTGTCCCACCACTTGCTGTTGAGAAATTAAATAGCTTAATTCTTCTGAGATGATCTTAAATGTTTTAAAGGAAATATCTGAAGGAAATTCTAGAGCAGATAGAACTATTTGATGTAGACATTGCTACGGCTTTCTTCTTCTGTTCCATGGCTCTGCATTTTTATTTGAATTCATTCTCAAGTGAAGAACTGAAGAGAATCAATGTCAAATGAAACCTAAGAAACCAAGGGCACCTGGGTGGTTCAGTCGGTTTAGCGTCTGACTGTTGATTTCAGTTCAGGTCATGATCTCACAGTTTGTGGGATCAAGCCCTGCGTCGAGCTCTGCACTGTCAACACAGAGACTGCTTGGGATTCTCTCTCTCCCTCTCTCTCTGCCCCTCCCCCATGCTCTCTTGCACTCTCTCTCTCTCTCTCTTTCTCTCTCTCTCAAAAATAAATAAACATTAAAAAAAAAAAAAAAGAAATCTAAGAAACCAGAAGGGCATCCCAGAATGCAAGATGCAGCTCCTGTATAGGCTACCTCTGTAGAGTCTTATGTCTAATTTCTACATAATTTTTCTTTTCCCTGTTTCACTAAAAATATTACTGCCCATTATGTGCCACCATCAGTTGTACAATTATCTATGTCTTAGCCAACTTTAGCTCCAAGTGCTGCATTCTGACTTAAATAAGCACACAATAACTTATCAATTTCCAATGCGAGCATTGAATTAGCCATCCTAATGGAGGTGAATATTATATAAATAACTATTTCAAGATAGAAATGGGTTTCTAATTTACTTTGACATATAGAGGGACACTTTTCACAGAAGACTTACCTTCCCAGATGTGATTTCAGGTTTTACACTGAATGCCCCCAAATGCCCAATTCAATATAAAGAAAGGTATTAAGAAGCACCTTGGAAAAAGATGTCAAATGCTGATTTAAATGTTTGCCATAGATATTTTACATATGAATAATGGGGGTATCTATGTAAGTTATACTCTCTGATGAAAGTTTTTATCAGTTAGTGACAGAAGTAAGTTTGTTTCCTTTCAAAACATCAGCCTTTTGTTTAGGTATTTGTGTAGGCTGGGCAAAGTACAGGTCAGTATAGACTTAGACAGAAGCCCGAAAAAATTACCAAAATATTTTTTTGAATCATGACGTTCACATGAGATATAAGTTTGCTTCTAAACAAAGTGGATTCCCCGGCACAGTGAAATTCAGTTCACTTTAACAGGAAAGGGAAGAGATATGGTTGACACTAGATAAAATCTAACACAGACTGGGTATTTCACTTCTGAGTACAGGCAGTGATATTCGTGAAGGTTCCATAGACAAGGATTAAGAGAAACCCTGAAGTAAGAGTACATGTGAGAGCTGCCAATCACACTTGGTTATCAGAAGGTACTGAATTGCCCAAGGCTGTAGTGTCAAGTGAACCAAAAAGTTCTTAAATGCAATCGAAAGTTCCTATAGAGTGGTATGCTTTAATACCTACGTAGGCAGGAATAAGAATCCTTATAGGGTTCTCAAACTGTACCTACTAACTTACTACAAGGCTCTTAATCATTATAGTCATGTGCCAATAAAATGAATACAGAATCCCTCATCAGAAAAATGACCATTTCACCCAGTGATCAGTGAATAATCAGTAGAGTAATTGTTTAAAAGGAAGTGACTTTCAGTGAAGCTGCTCATGACTATTTTAAAGCAAACCTCCCCTGGGGTGCCTGCGTGCCTGGGTGGCTCAGTCGATTAAGCGGCCGACTTCAGCTCAGGTCATGATCTCACCGTCTGTGAGTTCGAGCCCCATGTCGGGCTCTGTGCTGACAGGTCAGAGCCCGGAGCCTGCTTCGGATTCTGTGTCTCCCTCTCTCTCTGCCCCTCCCCGGTTCATGCTCTGTCCCAAAAATAAATAAACGTTAAAAAAAAATTTAAAAGCAAACCTCCCCTAATACAACACTGTATGTGACCTATACTGGAATTAAAATTTAAAAACTCAACAAAAAATAAAAATATGTGACCTATACTGGAATTAAAATTTAAAAACTTGGGGCGCCTGGGTGGCGCAGTCGGTTAAGCGTCCGACTTCAGCCAGGTCACGATCTCACGGTCCGTGAGTTCGAGCCCCACGTCAGGCTCTGGGCTGATGGCTCAGAGCCTGGAGCCTGTTTCCGATTCTGTGTCTCCTTCTCTCTCTGCCCCTCCCCCGTTCATGCTCTGTCTCTCTCTGTCCCAAAAATAAATAAACGTTGAAAAAAAAATTTTTTTAAAACTCAACAAAAAATAAAAAGTGAGATTTATTCCACAAAGAAATAAATAAAAATAAAAACAAATCTCCTATGTACCCAGTCACTCAATAGGGTTAAGTAGTCAAGTCAATAGGGTTGAACAGTCAACTTAATAGGTTTGCCACTGACTCCTACTCCATGGCATTGCCTCCATTGAAGCCTGTCCCCAAGACACTCATCTCTGAAAACTGCTGTCATCAGCAATCATCCGAAGTTAAGTACCTATAAGTACCTGCAAGTAACTCCAGTGACGAAAGTTAGATTTGTAAATAATACAGAGAGGTGGGAATTGTAGCACAATGGTGCTCTTAAGTCCTATCGAAAGAAGCTATGGCTACAACTTTGGCCCCAACCAATTCTTGGTTGTACCCAAGGTTGTACCCAAGACTGCCAGATTTATCTATTTTTTTCAAAAGAAGCTGGAATCTGAATTATGTGAAATTGTCAGTTTTTAAATGTTGGCAGCAACATTTTCAAACCTGCAAAATAAAACACATTTGCATGTGCCCCTAGGCTGTCATTTCGCGATCTGTTTCATGCTGTTTCCTCTTCTTCGCACGTGTTCCTACAATTTCATCAGTCAGGATAATGAGTGATAATAAAAAAAGTAAAGGGTGTCGGGTGGTTTTGGCACCCCCAAACTTTTCCTGTCTCATGAAATTGTACCAATTAAGAGAACAGGTACGTCTTCAGAAGAAAACATGGAAAGCTACCTAAAGTATTTTCTGTCTGGAATACATTCTCCTTGCCTGTAGATCCTTACTACTATCAACTACCGTTTGGTTTTGCAGAAATTTCCTACTTCTCGAACACTTCCCCAGGAATGAATGGGAATATTGCTCTCAATTTGCTGCTTTTTATTGTGTTATCGCTAGAATATCTGGATGGCTCCAAATCAAGGCAAGTAACAGAGCTGAAATTTAAGGACGTCTTCAGCAATCATCAGGAGAAAAAATATTAATAGATCCCCCAATCCACTTATTCAACAAATATTTATGGAGTGTTACTGTATATCAAGCCTATGCTACACACTGCGAACACAACGGTGAAGCAAGACAAAAATGCTGGGTTTGCCCATGAAGCTTACAGAAAGTAGATGAGTCTGAGAATTGAAAAGCAAGAAAGATGGGGCATGCTGGTGCCGTGATAAAGTGTAAGCAGTGCAAACAATGATAGAGCTGCTCCGATTCAATGAGGAGTGTGCTACCAGCAGTGGGGAATATGTTCAGGAGACAGCTGTCCCTGCTCTGGTAGTCAGCAACTTCAGGCTCTGCCTCAACTGACAAGAGCTGCCTCACCTACGGTCACCTCTGTCCTGCGGCAGCCTGTAACCAGTGAGGGAACAGGTTGGAGAGGAGAAGCCTGGGCCATTTCAGCCCCAAAGAGACAATTGGCGAAACTCATTCGGAGCATCCTGCCAGACTGGCCGAGGCTTTATCAAGTCTACATTGTCCTTTGACTCCTTCCTTTGCTCCATCCTGCTCCCTGTTCCTTTCCTGTCACTGAAGCCGATCCTTAATAAACAACTCACACCCCAATCTCCATCTCAACATTTGCTTCCGGAGAACCTAACCTGCAACCCAGTGAAGAACAGAAACACTTCACACGGTAGGAGGGGAGCAATCAGGAAAAGTTTACCAGAAGAAGTAGCATGAAAGCTAAAATCTAAACATGGATAGAATTTGCCCAATTATTTTGCAAATTCAAGGAGAACAGGGAACAAGAAGGCCAAGATCCAAAGCCCTAGTGAAAGAAAACTGTGTCAATAAAGAGGCATGTTTTGCACCGGGTCAGAAGCAGGAGATAAGAGACGGTCAGGAGTCATACCTAAAAGTATCTCACAAAGCCAGCTGAAGGTCTGACTTTATGATAAGAACAATGAAACACCATAGGAGGATCTAAGCAGGAGGGTGGCCATGCTGTCTGCAGCAGAGGGTCATCTATGGAAGGGGACGACACTTGATGCCTGGCACCGAGCACATGATGTCAGCCGGGTAAGAGCTTAAGGTGAAAACAACTAGGGAGTCACGTCAGATGGACAGAAATGAATGAGTAAAGGAAACACCGAGGTAGTAGAATGAATCAATTTGTTACACATGCGGTGGTAAGAGAGAGGGAAAAATCAAGTATGCGCACTTGTTTTCTAGTTCAGGAAACTAGATGGATACTGGTTTGCACTGAGACAGAAAACATAAGAAAAGAAGGTTTGTACATCAGTCAGGGTTGTCCAAAGAAACAGAATCAAGGAGATTTATTATAGGAATCGGATCATGTGTCTATGGAGGCTGAGAAGTCCCACAGTCTGCTGTCTACAAACTAGAGACCCATGAAAGCTGGTTGTATAATTCAGTGTGAGTCCAAAAGGCTAAGAACCAGGGGCCTTCAGTGTTAAGTGCTGGAGTGTGAGGGCTGAGAACCAGGAGCTCTGATGTCTGACAGAAGATGGACATCCCAGCTCAAGGAGAGAGAATTTGCTCTACCCTCGAGCCCCCAATGAACTGGATGGTACCCACCCACATTGGTGAGAATGCAACTTCTTTACTCCGTCCACTGAATCAAGTGCTATTCTCTCCCAGAAACATCCTTACAAACATACCCAGGAATAGTGTTTACCATGTACTGTTACAATCTGGGCATCCTTTAGGTCGGTCAAGTTGACTGATTTCAGTTTTAGACATAACACGATTGATATAGAAATCTATTATCCAGGAGGGAATCATCAGCAGTACCAGCATACTACCATCATATCATCAGCGTGGTGTTAGCATATCATCATGAAATTGAATCCTTAGCACATCATCAACATATAGATGCTCATTAAAGCTGTGGGATTGGAGAACATCCAGGGAGGGCATCCCAGTGAGAAAAGAGGAGGGGCTTGGGCAACATGATGAGTAACACCAACACTGAAGAGATGGGCAGAGGAAACACAGCTTGCTTGGGGGGGAGAGGCCATGCGAGAAAAGGAATGACATTATCTACAGAACTCAGCAGCCATTGTTGACATGGAGTGAGCAGGCAGAAGCCAGGTTACAAGGTCTGGAGAGAAGGAGCCAATGCAAGCAGCTACTGTAGAAACTTCTCAAACTTCTCAGAAAATACAGTGTGAAAGAAAAAAGAATCAGAGAGAGTTCCCGATGCTGCTTGCAATGACAGTGATGCTTTGCTGCTGCTGGGATGTTTTTATGATGCTTTGTTTGTAGCTGTTGCTGATTTTGTTCCAGTTTAGGTTTATAGGGAGGGACCAGTAATAGAGGAGACAAGATTGAAAATATAAGAGAGGGAGAAATCAAATTATCCTGAATAGGCAGCAAAATATGGGACCCAGAGAATAGGTAGAGGGATTACCATTAGAGTGGGGAATAGATACCTTTGTTGTGCACCTAGGTCGTAATTTACAAAGGTGACTGGGGGACGACACACAAGGTCAAGACTATTGAATGAAAGTAAAGGTTAATGTCACAGTTCCCCCCAAATCAGGAAGCACAACGCAGGCAGGGCCACCAGAAGGACACCAGGTTTTAGTCAGGAGGCAGATGACAGGAGTGTGGGTAGCACTTAGGCCACAGCCTTTATTTGAGGTTTCTGTAAGGAAAGGCGAGGTAGGCAGAGTAAGTAGTTCGTTAGGGTTGGCTAGTCTGAATAATACCAGTGGGCTTTGGGCTTTAAGGGTGGTGTCCAGTTGCTTCGTACCTGGCCCTGGGATGACTGAGCCAGAGGAATACTGTCTCAAGTATACAGGACAAGTAGCAGAAATACGGCTCTGGGTTGGTTACTTTGAATAAGGCATCTCCCAGCTGAGTCCTTTGCTACCTCTAAGAATTGGCCAGCTCCCGGAGGGGCAATCTCTCTCAAGCCAGAAAGGTTCTTTAAGGATGTTAAAACGTCATAATAAACAGAAAATTTTAGAAAAAAACATGATTAATACACCCTTAAATTGTATCATGAGAGAGAAGGAGAGGGAAAAAAATGGGAGGGGAGGTCAAGTTCCAATGTCTAGAAGGACATTTGAGTAGCTCACTTTTTGGAACTCTCTAGTCTCTGTAAAATAGGAAAGCAAGTCAATTGCTGAGAAAACCTGACTAGGAGGCAAGGAGATGTGACAATAGAGAAAATGGTTTTGAAAAGGACCTTTGGACTTTCGGGAAAAGAGCTGATGGTAAGAGAAACATTGTAGAGTTGCTGTGCAATCCATAGACTTCCTGCTGCCACTGATTATTTACTTTCTTCCAATCTTCTCCATAGCAGGGAGTTTTTACACATCACCACATATGGGCAACTGTTCCCCACCCCTCACCCCGTGGTTATTTTAGTAAATGAACATGGAACAACACACCATGGCAAATCTGCCTCGTATAATTTGAAAGGAAAGTTAAACTCAAAAACCTGGTTTACAACGTTGCTAAAGAACAGAATTCACAGACTCATGGATGCAGAATTGCAAGAGACCACTCAGGTTGCCCAGTCCAATTGTCCTTCTATTCCCATCCCAGAGAGACGGTCAATGCCTCGTAAAGTGTATCCAAGAGGTTGAGTTTCTGAAACACCAAAATATCTTACTAAGGGAGATTCCAAATAGAAGACGTCCCAGGCAGGAAATCTCAGGAGCGTTCCTTCATGAAGTTGCAAGCTGTACTTAGTAAACCAGCAGAGAGTCTAGCAGATCCTATAGTTCAAGACTTCTCAACCATAGCTTTCACTGAGATGATGCCATGTACCAGTGGAGCCATAAAGAAATTAATCCTGGACTGCAGCTATCCGTGGCTTTTGAATGACTATCATGGGAAAATCAGAACTTATAAGGTAGGGGAGTTAGGAGATTGTTATTTACACTCTAAAATGATGGCTTGCCCTTTTACAGATTTCCCGTAAGAGTATATTCTTACAGCAAAAATATTGATCTAAATAGGATGATCTAATAGATCTAATAGAATGTCTTTGATCTAATAAATATATTAGATATTTGTTAGAATGTATTAAGGGAATTTTATCCTCAATCAATCCCTCTCTTTCGCCTTCTACCTCTCTTGCTTTTCTTCCCATCTGGCTCTCTCCCCTTCTACAAAAACAAACAAACAAACAAAACAAACAAATAAAAAAAACACAGTTCAACTATTATCCATATTGAAATAAAACAAACAAAAAGTTTGACTTCTATATAGATGGACAGTAGGTAAGTCATCAGAGAGATTTTTTTTTTAATGTTTATTTATTTATTTTGAGAGAGTGTGCATGCACAAGCAGAGGAAGAGCAGAGAGAGAGGAAGAGAGAGAACCCCAAAGAGGCTCCAGACAAGTGTAGAGCCTGATTCGGGGCTCAGTCTCATGACCATGAGACCATGACCTGAGCTGAAATCAAGAGTCAGATGCTCCCCTGACTGAGCCACCCAGGTGCTCCGATAGATAGATTTTTTATATTGCCTTTCATTTAAGTACAAATAACTTTAAAATAGTTTTTAATTTATTTTTAGAGAAAAAGAGAAGGTGCATGAGCAAGGCGGGGGGAGGGAGGGAGAGAGAGAGAGAGAGAGAAAGAGAGAAAGAGAGAGAGAAAGAGAATCCCAAACAGGTTTCACACTCAGCACAGAGCCCAACATGGGGCTCAATCTCAGAACCCTGAGATCATGACCTGAGCTGAAATCAAAAGTCAGTCGCTTAAGTGACTGAGCCACCCAGGCAACCCTTTTTTAATTTATTTTTTAAGTAGGTTCCACACCCAGAATGGGGCTTGAACTCACAACCCTAACACCAAGAGTTGCATGTTCTACCCACTGAGCCACCCAGGCAATTTTCCACCAATTTCTTACCACCAGCTGAATTTCCTCTCTCTACATTATTGCTGGTCTTTAGATTATCAAAGCTAATGTATACTTTTCCATCCTTACCTGCCTCTGACAAAGTTTATCATCTTTTCGATAGCCTTTCCCTTTTTTTCAGGAATCAGGGGACCCTATGCTTAATGATTGCCTCAGCCTATTTATGAAGTCCCATTCCCCTTGACAGTGAGTTTAGGCAAGGGTATTTGAAGAAACTCTGGCCAATGAGGTGTGTATTTGTTTTCTATGGCTACTTTAGCATGTTAGCACAAATTTCATGGCTTAAGACAGCACAGTCAGGGAGGTCAAAGTCCAAAATGTGTCTCACTGGGCTAAGATCAAAGAGTTAGCAGGGCTCCCTACATTCTTTCCTGAGGGCTAAAGGAGAATCCACTTCCTTGCCTTTCCTACCTTCTAGAGGCTGCCCAAATTCCTGGGTTCAAGCCTCACTCCTCCATCTTCAAAGCCAGCCACATTGGCCTGTGAGTCCTCTAACATGCCCTGTGTCCTTGCTTCTTCAACCCCCGCCCCCAGCACCATACGCAGGCTGCCTCTACCTACCATCATCGTCCTCATTGGTAAAGCAGCCTTCTACAAGCAACTGTTTTTTCTTCCTTGCAGTATTCTACGGTCTCCCGACAACTGCTTTACAAGTTTCCCTCTTTGGTGCTCCTGGAACATCCTATACATACCCATTGAAAATAATAACAGCTCCTATTTCTTACCTGCTTTGCTACAAGATAAACGAAACACACTGCTTTATGTACATAAACTTACTTAATTCCCACAGAAAGCTATTAAGATACTTCAGTTTGCAGAGGGGAAAAAAAGTGCCCAAGGTTATATAACACTCCAGACACATTTTCAACAGTTTGTTTGCTATGGACTGAATGTTTATGCCCCCAACCCAAATTCATATGTTGAAACAGAGTCCAATGTGATGGTATTTAGAGGTAGGGCCTTTCAGAGGTGATTAAGTCCTGAGGGCAGAATCCTGATGAATGGAATCAGCGCCTTTACAGAAGAGGCCCCAGAGAGGTCCCTTCCTCCTTCTGCCATGTGAGGACATAGAGAAAAGACACCTTCTATGAATCAGGAAGCAGGCTTTCACCAGACACCAAACCTCTCAATGCCCTAACTTTGTTTGGCCTTCCAGCCTTCAAAACTGTGAGAAATAAATTTCTGTTTTTTAGAAACCACTCCATCTATGATAATTTTTATAACATCCCAAATGGACTAGAGTAATGCCCTACTTTCTTTTCTCCTTTGGAGCATTCTGAGAGCAGGGACTGTGCCTTATAGGATTGTGGATACCCAGGATTTGGGCCCAAACAAGCTTCTTTCCTGAATACTTGATAACTGAGTGGGCCACCTATTAAGAGATCTGTACAGTACAGGTGTGTATGAATATCATAAATATGTTTTGACATTTTATGCTCTCTTTTGGAAAACACAGAGCATGAAAAGTTGATACAATGACATGTTCGTCTCTGCGATCCCCTCCCCCACTGTCCCATGGGCTTCCTCGTGCCATGAACCATGCCACCCTGGATTCCGTGTGCCTAGCGAAGATGTTCAACAAACAAATCAAAGGTTAAATTAATCATCAGAAACGAATGTTGGTTTTCTCTCTCCACTTTATGATGTGCCACATCAACCACTCGAGACTGTAGGAAGTCTTTATTAAATCTCCAGTCCCACCCAAACAGAAATTGGGTGGGACTCATTTTATTTGGCTCATTTTATTACAGTCCACCGCCCTCCACTGCAATCCATTGGCTTTTGCAGAGGCCAACCAGGTGAACTGGATGGAGATACGATGAAAACACCACTCGATTATTCCAAGGCAAATAGAACAGCAGTATCAGCACCCTCACCACAGTTTGGAAACGCGAGAGAAAAATTCCACTTTAAGAAATATATCTCCCATAATGTTATATATTGTAGCCTTTATCTCTTTTTTCTTATACTGCCATGCTATTATTATACTTTTCTGTGAATCTATATCATACTTTGCCAAATACGTTATAAGCTCTTTGATGGCGATTACATTTCATTGTGAACAGTGCACATGTATGAAGGCTTTGCTACAGTATCTTGGGGCGCCTGGGCAGCTCAATCAGTTAAGTGTCTGACTCTTGGTTTTGGCTCAGGTCATGACCTCACAGTTTCATGGGTTCAAGCCCTGTGTCAAGCCCTATGCTGTCAACCCGGAGCCTGCTTGGGATTCTCTCTCTCCCTCTCTCTCTCTGCTCCTCCCCCACTTGTGCTGTCTCTCTCTCAAATAAATAAACTTTAAAAATTGGTTTTTTTTCATTGTTATAGTATCCCTCCAATATTCTAAATGTATATTGGAAAATGGGATGGTCCCTTCAAGCAGAATCTCTAAAAGGCAACCAAGGTTGAGACATTCTGGACATTACAAAGACAATGAATGTTAATTGGGTACCTGGATATTGTGTACTAGGCAACTTTTAAGAATCTCTGAGGTGGCAGGGTTGGGAAGCAGACCTAACAGCACTGAAGAAATGGCAACAGAAATGTTTAGTCCTGAGAAAAGAGGCACGGGTTATTGATTTACAGCTAACTAAATTTTCGATTTACTTCAAAGGCAACAAAATGGGTAACAAAGACAGAGAAAGACTTTGTTCCCTGATGTATGCTGGTGAAACCATATGACAGATAATGTAATTAGACCGGAAGCCCAGCAATAGAAAGGCTGGAAGCTTTGAGACTGAGGGAGCCTTTGTATTGTCACTCTGCCAGCACAAGGCTGCACAGGAGCAAGTTGAAAGCGAGTTCAGCAGAGAAAAATGGCTGAAACCTGTAAAGTCTGCACACTAGCACTAGAAAATATCTGCGGGTCACAGAAGAAACAGCTAACGCTGGGAAAAGCAGGTTGGATTGGCGCATGATGCCTGTTTTCTCTAGTCTTTCCTTCTGAGAATGTGTCCTTTCTTTTCCTTCTTGTCTCTGCCCTTTTGCCACAATTCCATATTCTTCTCTCCTTCTCTCCTGTTACGCTCTCTCTCTTTCCTTTCTTTCTAACTCATCATCCTTTTCCCTAGGTACGGCTTCAAAGATTTCAAAATAAAAGAAGTTTATAACAAAATACATAAGTTATAATACATAAATATCAACAAAAGAGATTTACAGTAAATCAAAATTTGTAAACTAAAGGGGGATTTGTAAACTAAGTTGGGATTTGCAAATCCCAACTAATGATTTGCAACTAAAGTTGCATTCATTCAATAGTTTTTACTCATCATTTAGAAAGCTCATAAAATTAATGTATATTTTTCTACCTCTCTGAAATATCTACAGCAATTTACAAGTAAAAACAATTCTTATCTACTTTCATTTAGACATGAAAGCTCTTTTTTTGACAGATTTGTCTAAGAAAATTGACTTTTCTGGTTGCAGACCTTCAAAAGAAATCATCCTGAATTATCCTGTGTTTTAGTATATGTTATATAACTAAGCTGATCATTAGTCAACACTGATTGCTTTCTTTGTCCTTTATTTCCAACCTGGTTGTCCTATTTTCTAGTTTGCATTTTCTTCTTCAATACAGGGAGCTAAGTCTTGAGTTAGCAAGCAATATTTTAAATCTATTTAAAATGTACCAAGATGAGCTCTTAAAGAGGTAATTCAAAGTCAACTTATAGATAGGTATTGATTAAATTTGAAGAGTCACTAAAAAATGGCATAAAACATATGTAATAGTTGGCTTACAATTTTTTCATGGAATAATAGGTAAACCTAATTATCATTCCTTTTCTTTGTTTGTTTTGAAAGAGAGAAAGAGAATGCTTATGTGAGTAAGGGAGAGAGGCAGAGGGAAAGGGAGAATCTCAAGCATGCCCAGTGCAGAGCCCAGAGCACCGCTTGATCTCATGATCCTGAGATCATGAGCTAAGCTGAAATCAAGAGCTGGGTGCATAACTGACTGAGATATCCAGACCCTACTTCTTAAGTTTCTCACAATATTTTTTCTTAGGCTTAAAAGAATCTTTTAAGAAATAAAGTCTTGTGGTGCCTGGGTGGTTCAGTGGGTTAAACATCTGACTCTTGATTTCGGCTCAGGTCATGATCTCACTGTTTATGAGATTGAGCCCCGAGTTGGGCTCTGCACTGACAGTGTGGAGCCTGCTTAGGATTCTCTCTCCCTCTGTCTGTCTCCAGCTCACACACACTCTCTCTCTAAAAATAGAGAGAGAAAGAGAGAAGGAAAGAAAGTCTTGTGATTAAAAATACTTATTAAAAGTAGTAATTTCTTCAATTTTTACATATGCCATTTTATTGTGTTAAATTCAGGTAAAAAGAGACATAACATTTTATTTGAGCAGTATTTTTGATATAGTACCATATTTATAAAAACATTTCTATCTGCCCATCTATCTCTGTGTCCATTTCTCTGCATAAATGTCCTGCACACACACAGCCAAGTAATGTTTGAAGGCCACATTAAAGGTTCTCAAATGCAAGGATTAGATGATGTTTAATCTATGCGTCATAAAATAATAATGTAGGAGTTTTTGGTTGACTAAGAATGAAGCAAACAAATGGGGGTGGGGGTAAATGGAAATGTGAAAATTTCAACATATATCTAAAAGAAGAATACATTTGTATGTATTTTTACACACCTTAAAACAATCGTGACCCTATAACCATGCATCGTATTTATAAGTATCAAGAATTTGGTGGTCCAAAGATGGGAGGAGTGAGGAGAAAATGCATATGAGACCTTTCATCTTCAGTTATAAATACACAGAAAATGGTTCAGAGACTCATCTTGATTTTACAGTTTGAGAAAATGATATGAAATAAAGTTTTGAAAGTTTTTTTGTATTTATCATTAATAGAATTTAGTTTTTTATTTATCATTAATAGAATTTAAACTGGCATGAAAATGTAATTTGAGTCTTTCCAGAATTATCCAAGCAATAGAATTGTACTATAAGTTTTTTTTTCAAGTGATTCTTCGTTTTTTTAATCATGCCATTATTATTATCATTATTATTATTATTATTATTATTATTATTACTAAAGATGCTTTGCTCGCAGTCTGACACATGGGGATGATGTGACCTTGACGCGACTGCCTGAAAATCACTAATGGCTGATGTCAACAGCAGCCTGATTCGTGAGACATGCGGGGTTGAAAGTAGGGATGGATCTTTCAGCAGCATTTAAGATGTTAAGACTCTCATAAAACCCATGTTACAAGCATTACTTCTAAGTAGAGCGTATTTCAGATGTACAGTTCTGAAATGGAAACTTGAAAGAAAACATCACCACAAACATAAGCATCGAGTAGCGATGGATCTTTAGGAATGAGATATTACGCCCTCTCCTTCATTGTCTAAACATACCGTCATAAAAACTCTTGACAAATAATTTTGCAACAACCCTATCTGTAGACAAAACAGAATTGTTGGTTTGTAAAAAATAGTACCTTACTATTAATGAAACATTTTTCCCATTTTAAAAGAACCCAGTAGGCATTTTAATTTGCAATTTTTGTTGAAAAAAAAATAGTAAGTAAATTATATTTGTTGCCTGGAACATGTAAGGATTTATGTAATTATTTTCCATTTCATGTAAACTCTGACATTTTTAGTTGACACACGAGGGGGACGTATCCATATTCTTTAATTGATGCCGGTGATGAGTGTGGTGATTTGGTTGAATAAGCATGATCATGGAATAAATGATAAGGCAACGTTGTTTTCATCTCTCCCACTCACAATCTCTTAAAACTTAATTTCATGTGGGTAGATTTTTTTTCCGATTCTGTTTCCGATTCTGTGTCTCCCTCTCTCTCTGCCCCTCCCCCGTTCATGCTCTGTCTCTCTCTGTCCCAAAAAAAAAAAAAAGAAAGAAAGAAAGAAAAATCTGTACTTTATTTAGGCAACGTCTACTTTGCTAATGTAGTAGAATCATCAAGCATCATCATGATGTTATTTCAGTTTTCTTCCCATTTACAGTCTTAAGAAAATATGTTGAATTGTCTATGACTTATAGTCTAAATAAAAGTGATGGAAAAAAAACACTGACAACAAGCCATTCCTGCAAAACTGGCTTGTCACATTTACTTTACAAAAACCAGTTATTCTTTTTGTAAGTCCCCCAAGAAAATGGAGTCTTACGCTTGTGCTCGACTTCAAGAACTGTTCTGTTACCGGCTTCTAGTGTTTAAAGTCATATTATGATAAAAACTTACGTATCCTAAGAGGCCAAAGGAAATCTCCATTCATTTATTCCAGCTTCTGAGTAACAAGGCAGAGTAACAAGATCTTATCATTGATAATGTTTTCATTCGTTGTAGAGCGTAAATGTGTTGGAGTTTGGTTTTGATGGGTATAAGTTATAAATACATCCTTATAATAGTGATAAAACTAATCAATTAAACTCTTAAAAGTCAACAATAAGAACACAAACAACCTGGTTTTAAAAAAAAAAACAAAAATGAGTCAAGGACCTTAACAGTCACCCGGACCAAAGAAGATACACAAATGGCAAACAAACGTATGAAAAGATGTTCCACATCGTATGTCATTAGGAATTGCAAGTTAAAACAATAACATACATTACACACCTATTAGAATGATGAAATCCAGAATACTGACAACACCAGATGTGGAAGGGTGCGGGGCAACAGGAACTCCCATACGTTGTCGGTGGGAACGCAAAATGGCACAGTCACTTTGGAAGACAGTTTGGCTATTTCTCACAAAACTAAACATACTCTTACCATACAATCCAACAATCTGACTCCTTGGTATTTACCCACAGGAGTTGAAAACTTATGTCTACACAAAAACCTGCACGTGGATATTTATAGCAGCCTTATTCATAATTGCTCAAACTTGAAAGCAACCAAGATATACCCAGTAAGTGAATGGACAAATAAACTGTGATACCTCCAGACAATGGAATAATACTCAATGTTAAAAAGAAATGAGCTTTCAAGCCACAAAAAGAAATAGAGGAAACTTAAATGCATATTACCAAGTGAAAGAAGCCAATCTGAAAAGGCTATATACATACTGTATGATTCTAACTATATGACATTCTGGAAAAGAAAAACCTATGGAAACACTAAAAAAAAAAAAAAAAAATCAGTGGTTCTAAGGGTTGGAGGATGGGGCTAAGGATGAATAGGCAGAGTACAAAGGATTTTTAGGGCAGCAAAAATATTGTATGATTCCATAATGATGGATACATGTTGTCATAGATTTGCCCAAACCCACAGCATGTACAATACTAAGAGTAAAGCCTAAGGTAAACTATAAACTTTGGGTGAATATGATATATTTATACAGGTTCATCAATTATAATCAATGTACCACTCTGGTGGGGGATGTTGATAATGGGGGAGGCTGGGGGTATATTGGAAATCTCTGTACCTTCTTCTCAATTTTGTTGTGACCCTAAAACTGCTCTAAAAAAATAACTTCTTTAAAAATAGTAACCGACTGTAGCTGCCACACAAAAATCAAGATGATAATAACTTCAGAGATAACAGCTATAGAAACATTTGATTAAGTTTACTTATACGGGTGCCTGGGTGGCTCAGTTGGTTAAGCATCTGGCTCTTGATCTCGGCTCAGGTCATGATCTCACAGTTCATAAGATCAAGCCCTGTGTGGGGCTCTGCGCTGACAGCACAAATTTGGCTTGGGATTCTCTCTCCTCTCTCTCTCTTTGCCTTTCCCTGCTCTCTGTCAAAAATGAATAAATAAACTTATATAAAAATGTTTACTTATAAAGCTGAGTATCATTAGAATAAAGAATGATCTTGATTGTGCCTATCTTTATTATGTTATCAAAATTCAAAGCGACAACTTTATTTTTGCTAATAGGCATAAATTTATGAAACTTGACTTATATAGGTAGATTCATTTATTTATGAAAACATTTAGGCAAAAAACTGTAGATGACATAATACAGGTAATATTGTAGTTGATACTGTCTGGCTCTGGAAACCTGCATCTGTAAATAAAACCATCAATCAAGTTGGCCTTGAAAGTGGCAGGTTTTACACCTAGAGCAAGATAGTCATCCTATTAATCACTCAAACATGACCTTAAAATTAACAAAACAAACTGCAAGGAATACTTGTATCTTAGCAAAAATCTGTTTTAGGAAAATCTGTTTTAGGGAAGATCTATTACCTTTATCAGTGGCATATTTACCACAGCATTTTATTTTATTTTATTTTATTTTATTTTATTTCATTTTTTAAAGATTTTATTTGTAAGTAATCTCTACATCCAACATGGGGCTTGAACTTACACCCCCAAGATCAAGAGTCACATGTCCTTCCGACTGAGCCAGCCAGGGGCCCTGACCACAGCATTTTAAAACTGAGGTTGTGTAAACAAAACATACTCGACCAAATATTTAAAAAATATATGGTCTCTAGTCTGCACAGTATCTTTACGGGAAGATCCATCAGGCTATATGAAAGAAAGAGAGAAAGAGAGAGAGAGGGAGGGAGAAAGGAAGAGAGGAAGGAAGGAAGGAAGGAAGGAAGGAAGGAAGGAAGGGAGGGAGGAGGGAAGGAGGGGAGAAGGAAGGGAAGGAGGAGAATGTGATAAGCCCTAGTAATAAATAGACACTCTATATCACAAAGAACAAGGAAAGCCAGACATGATCTGAAGGCCTCCAGCACTTTTTTATCTGTGGAAAAATTCACTCATCAATTTCTTAATTTAGAGAATACCTCAATAACTGAAACCTAATTAAAAAATACATTGATATAGGAATTCACAAAGGGAAAAATAAACCACAAATAACTTTAGAGCTGTCTCAGCAGATCCTTTCTAATCTCACCATCTTTCTGTACAAATTTCTGCTCCTTTTCCTCACTAGTGTGAAAACAACTTAGGAAAGGTCTGGGTGGGGGACGTCTGAGTGGCTCAGTCAGTTAAGCATCTGACTTCGGCTCAGGTCATCATCTCATGGTTCATGAGTTCCAGCCACATGTCAGACTGCTGGCAGTTCAGAGCCTGGAGCCTGCTTCGGATTCTGTGTCTCTGTCTGCCCCTCCCCAACTTTCTCTCACTCTCTCTCTCTCTTTCTCTCTCAAAAATAAATAAACATTAAAAAAAAAAAAAAAAACTAGAGGCGCCTGGGTGGCACAGTCCATTAAGCATCCAGCTCTCGATCTCGGCTCAGGTCATGATCTCATGGTAGGTGAGTTTGAGCCCCCATGCCAGGCAGAGCCTGCTTAGGATTCTGTCTCTACCTCTCTCTCTCTCTGCCCCTCTGTCACTTGTTCTCTCTCTTTCTCTCTCTCAAAATAAACAAATAAAATTAAAATTAATAAATAAAATAAAATAAATACTACGAAGGAAGGAAGGAAAGAAGGAAGGAAGGAAGGAGGAAGGAAGGAAGGAAGGAAGGAAGGAAGGAAGGAAGGAAGGAAGGAAGGAAGGAAGAGGCCTGGGTGGCTCAGTAGGTTAAGTGACTGACTCTTGATTTCGATTTCAGCTCATGTCATGATCTCACCATCATAAGTTTGAGCTCTGTGACAGGCTCCATACTGACAACTCAGAGCCTGCTTGGGATTCTCTCTCTCCCTCTCTCTCTCTCTCTCTCTCTGCCCCTTTCCAGCTCTCTCTCTCTCTCTCTCTCTCTTCCCCTCTCAAAAAAATAAATAAATAAACTTAAAAAAATTTAGGGGTGCATGGGTGGCTCAATGGGCTGAGCATCTGACTCTTGATTTTGACTCAGGTCATGATCTCATGGTTCATAGGTTCAAGTCCTGTGACCAGCTCTGTGCTGACAGTGGGGAGCCTAATTGGGATTCTCTCTCTGCCCCTCCCCTGCTAGCTCACACACACTCTGCCTCTCAAAATAAATAAATAAACCTAAAAAGAACTACTTTAAAAAGAGTAAAAAGAAAGAAAAGAAGAAAAAAGGGGGACAGTAAGAAGGAGCTAAGTTGGGGAGGTAGAGGGAGAACTTGAGGAGAGGAAGATAAAAGAAGGAAGGAAAAAAGAAAGAAGAAGGGAATGAAGGAAGGATTCCCCAACAAGAAATAAAAGGACATCATTTTGGTTTATCTTTTATAACTCAGAATTTAAACCCTTGGTGAATTGCAAACTATCTTGTATTTATAGCTGAGTGCCTGAAAAAAGCATGGACTTTTGGTTTGATGACTACATCTGAGCCTTTATTGGAATCTGATCTATGAAAGCCAAATCCTATGCACTAATTCTAAATACCCAACATTTCTTATTAAAGAGTACCTGGGCAATCTCAGTTTGGAGAAAAATGGAAAGGAGAAAAGACAGACAGATGGACAGAAGGAAGGAAAGAAGGAAGGAAGGAAGGAAAGAAGGAAGGAAGGTAGGAAAGAAAGAAGGAAGGAATGGAGAAAGGGAGGAAGGGAGGAAGGAAAGAAGGAAACACTAAAGAATCTCTTTATCTAGCAAGTTGACTCTTACGGAGAATTTAAAATGTAACGAAAACTTTATGAACTATTTGAAAAGCCTCAGATTAAAACTAAAGTAGTAATATATATTTAAGTATGAGTTCTACTATTTGTTCAATTTCTAGGATTTGCTGTAAAATCAATCTGTAAATAAGTTGATTTAAGTGATAAAGTATAGCAAAAGACAGGTAAAAATATTTATAAATGTTTTAAAACCTTTTTTAATAGTGGGGTGCCTGGGTAGTTCAGTCAGTTAAGTGTCCCAATCCGGATTTCTGCTGAGGTCATGATCTCATGGTTTATGGGATCAAGCCCTGCTTTGGGCTCTGCATTAACAGCATGGAGCCTGCTTGGGATTCTCTCTCCCTCTCTCTGCCCCTCCCCTGCTCATGTATTCTCTTTCTCTCAAAATAAACAAATAAACATTTTCTAAAAGATTTTTAATGGCACTGATGGAAAATATTAGTAAACTAAATTTGAAAGTTTAATCCTAATGTCATTAAATCATCTATTTACCAATTGAACAAACTGTTAAACTCCTACATTGGAATGTGCTGGATAAAAGGTTTAAGAAAAAAGACCCTAATATATTAATTTCTTTATTTTTTATCTTTACTTTTTGCCAACAAGTATATCTTGTTCTTTTCCTCTTCCATAAATTTGTAAATTCCTGTTAATTAGACAAGGATTGATTATGGGAGTCCTTGCTTTAAGTCTATAGATACAAAAATAGAATATGTAAATATCTAAAGGTTAACTATTATACATCATTTTTGGTATATGTGTGTGTGTATATATACATGTGTGTGTATACATGTATGCGTATATATAAATGTGTGTATATATACATGTATACACACACACACATATGTATGACATTGTCTTATCAGAACATCAAAACAGTAAAGTTCTCTAACACCTGCGACAATAATTGTGTACATGTTGGCATTTTTATTAGCTAATGGCATACTGGCTATGGAACAAAATTTTTTTCCTAGGAGCTCTAAAATAAAGTAAAATTGAACTGCTTTAAACTTTTAAACTTTTAATTAAACTTTTAAATTAAAACTCTTAAATTAAAATTAAGTTTTAAACTGTTTAAAGCATGCTTTATAGAAAACCCAATCGCAATAGTTTATTTAGGATCCATCTTCTAAGATACTTCACAAAACGAGATGAAGTAGTTATAATTACTTTCTAGAGCAACAGGTGTGTTCCCAAGAGCAATTCCTATTGATTTAAAATTCTGATTCATAACCCTTAAAGCTCCCCTGTGCTGCCCTTTTATTTAATTGTATTTACTTTCTCATTGCTATCTACCACATAGCTCACAATATACCCCAAATTGACTGCTTTCTCTTCTGGGTATATGCTACCCACTGAATCTACAGAGTTTTGCTTTCTCATTAATAAGTACTCACTTTTTGTTTTTTAAACTAATAGTCTCACTTATTATTTTCTCTGACAGCTCTCTGTTAATATAAGTATCAATAAAAACTGCAAATATTTCTATAAACAACTTTCATCTTATCTCCATTGTCGACATCTCAATTCACTCACAGAAAATTCTCTTGAATCAGAAGTATTCAGCAGGGAATTGAAAAAACAACAAGCTAAGGTAATAACCAGAGAAGTGGAGAAAAACTCATAAAAGTTGGTCAACGCAGTGTGCTTCCTAGATACCCAAAGGCCTTTCACTTAAGATCACATTGAATATAAACAACATAGTGTATTTACTCATATGAATCAATCCCTAGCATTGACTCAATCATCTAGTTGATAACAGGGTGACTGCTTCCCCCCCACACTCCAATTGAAAAAAAACAGAGTAATAACACAATTTCAGTAGAATATACTGAGGTTTCAAATGTAATAAACGGGCATACTTCCTCAAATTAGAAATCCAGTCAGAGAAAAAGTAATCCCATATTGAATGTTAGGAATGCAAAAACAAATGGAGAAAGAGAGAGAAGGGTATATGGGTAGGTTTAGACTACTATATAAAATGATCATAGTAACTCGGGAATTTTTGAACTACATATCAAATTACAGTACAAAATAACAGTAAGACATAAAAAGAGAAGATAAATGCAACTTATGAGTGGTCAGGTCTTATTATCTGCCCAAACAATGAAAAGTAGCAATTAACTTAGACCATGATAATTGAAGGAAATCTTTAGGGTAAAATAATAATAAAAATAGAGTAAACGTCCAAACTAATGGGGAGAAAAATGAAATTTTTAAAAATACTTGATAAACCCAAGGAAACTTTAGAAAGGAGGGAAAATGGAATACAGTGCGGATAGAACAAATAGAAAATATTAGATATATTTAATATTAAAATATGAAAATGGTAGATTGAAACCCATATCTAGCCATTATTACAATTAAATGTGGATGTACTTAACTGTTGCAATTAAAAGACAAAAATTTTCTGGGGCGCCTGGGTGGCTTGGTCGGTTAAGAGTCCGACTTCGGCTCAGGTCATGATCTCGCGGTCCGTGGGTTCGAGCCCCGCGTCGGGCTCTGTGCTGACGGCTCAGAGCCTGGAGCCTGTTTCAGATTCTGTGTCTCCCTCTCTCTCTGCCCCTCCCCTGTTCATGCTCTGTCTCTCTCTCTCAAAAATAAATAAATGTTTAAAAAAAATTAAAAAAAAGAAAAATTTTCTGACTAAAATATACACAGACATACATGTATGTGCAGTTTATAAGACACATCTGGAACAATATGATACAGCAAAGGTAAAAGCAAGCAGCAAGAAAAAGATACTACCTGTGAACATTAAATAGAACAACTGACAAAAACAATGATGAAGCCTAATAAACCACAATTACTTTAAGGCAAACAGCATTACTGGAGATAAACACTTCAAAATAAGACAAGTTCAAATTACCAGGAAAATATATAAATTCTAAAATTGTATGTATCTAATAACATGACTTGAAAATATATGAGACAAAATTTCAGAACTATGATAAACAGTAGGAAAAAGCACAAATGGGGTGCCTGGGTGGCTCAGCCAATTAACTGTCCAACTCCTGATTTCGGCTCAGGTCATGATCTCACAGTTTGTGAAATCGAGCCTCATATTGGGTTCTGCACTGACAGTGCACAGCCTGCTTGGGATTTTCTCTCTCTCTCTCTCTCTCTCTCCCTCTCTCTCCCTCTCTCTCCCTCTCTCTCCCTCTCTCTCTCTCTCTCAAAATAAGTAAATAAATTTTAAAAAAAGAAAGAAAAAAGCATAATTTTATTGTGAGATTTTAGCAGACACTTCTCAGTTGCTAAGAAACAAAACAGACAAAATGCTTTTAGCAAGTAGAAAATCTAAACGACTAAAAAACTTGATCTAATAATCATGTATACAACACTACACAACACTACACCTAGTGACTTCAAAAGACCCAACTCTTTTCAGGACATAGCAAACATTTAGAAAAAAGTGATTGTGTGCTGGGCCATAAAGAAAGCCAGAGCGGGTTGGGGTAGGGGGGTGGGCAAGATTAAGTGAAGGATATTAAGATGTACAAACCTGCAGTTATAAAATAAATAAGTCACAGGGATGAAGAATACAGCATAGAGAATATAGTCAACAGTATTGTAGTAACATTGTTTGGTGACAGAGGATAACTATACTTATTGCGGAGAACACTGCGTAATATACAGAACTGTCAACCCACCATGCTGCACACCTAAACCTAGTGCAACGTTGTATGTCAACTATACTTCAATAATAAAAAAAAGAAATTTTAACAAAGATAAATTTTTTAAAAACCAACAAAAAGAAGCTCATCAAAAAATTTTTAAAAATTTTTTAACGTTTATTTATTATTGAGAGACAGAGAGACACAGAGCATGAGCAGTGGAGGGGCAGGGAGAGAGAGAGACACACAGAATCTGAAGCAGGCTCCAGGCTCCGAGCTGTCAGCACAGAGACCGACGCGGGGCTCGAACTCACGCACCGGGAGATCATGACCCAAGCCGAAGTCGGTCGCTTAACCGACTGAGCCACCCAGGTGCCCCAAAATTTTTTGAGAGTAAGTCTTATTACTATAATTAACAAAGCTAAAAATTAATAACAAAGAAGGCAGTAAGAAAATCTCATATATTTAGAAATACAAAACAATCTAAAAGTAAAAGAAAACACAATAGAAATTTAAAAAAATTTTTGAACTGAACAATTAAAACACTGCATATGAAACCTCATGAGATAAAGGTAAAGCAGGGTTTAAAGATTTACTCCCACAAGTGAAAATAGTAAAGAATAAAAAATTTGAAATAATGAGGGAAGGACTTATCTTCAGAAGATAAAAAGCAAAATAAACCCAAAGAAAACTGAATTAAATAAAGAGCAGAAATTAATTAAATTTCATATATGACAGAAAGGATTGACAGTAAGTTTGCTCTTTGAAAAGATTAATAGAATAAAAGAATATAATAATAGTAATAATAATAATAGAATAAAAGTAATAGTAATAATAGAATAAAAGTAAAAAGTGAATAAACTCACCAGAACAATGAGAAACGCTAATAACCAGTGTCAAGATTGAGAAAGAAGGTATCGCTACAGATTATGAGATTATTGAAATAAAATAAGAGAATATTAAGAAGAATTTTTCCAATGAATTTGAAAATGTATATGAAGTGGACAAATTCCTGGGGGCAGTGGGGGGAGCTTTCACAAAAACAAGAAATTCAATCTATATTTTAAAGCTTTCATTTAAAAGAACTCCTGGCCCCAGATGGCTTTACCAGTGAAATTTGCCAAATATTTAAAGAAGCAAAAATGGCAAACATAAAATATTCCAAAGATTGAAAAAAGGAAGAACATTTTCTAATCATTTTGTGTGACCAGTAAAACTTTGTTACCAAACTGATGAGGACAGAGTGAGAAAGACTTTTACTGATGAACATAGTTGAAAAATTCCTAATCAAATTAGTAGCAAAATGAATACCTGAACATATACAAAACATAGTAAATGATGATAGGTTTATTTTAAGATGCAATGATTTAACATCAGATCATCATTATAACTTAACACATGAAAGGAAAAGCATTATATAACTATCTTTAAAAATTTATTGAAGGAATTTAGTAAAACTCAATCTAAAAAAAAGAAACTTGCCAAATCTGCTAAATTATTTGTTTAAAATAATAATTAATAATAATAATAATAAATAATAGATTCTAGCTAGAACAAAGAGACTATACAGACTGATGAAGACAGATAATTAAACCTACCTAGATTTGAAATAAACAATTATAATCTCATTATTTGAAGATTAAATGATAATGTATAATGTCATAAAATCCAGAATAATCTACAGATAAATCATTAGAATTACTAACTTTGTCAAAGATTCTGGATATATTTTCAACATACAAAAATTAGTCATATTCTATATACCATCAATTATTAGAAAATAAAATGTTTTGAAATACTACTTATAATATCATTAAAAATAGCAAACAGCTAGCAATAAAATTAAACAGGTATGCAAAACCTGTACATATGAAGTTATAAGAAATCATTAAGAAAGTTGAATAAGGAGAGGCACCTGAATGGCTCAGTCAGTTAAGCACCCAACTTCAGCTCAGGTCATGATCTTGAGGTTCGTGAGTTCGAGCCCCATGTCAGGCTCTGTCTGACAGCTCAGAGCCTGGAGTCTGTTTCAGATTCTGTGTCTCCCTCTTTCGCTGCCCTTCCCCCATGCATGCTGTCTCTCTCTCCCTCAAAAATAAAAAACATTAAAAAAAAGAAAGAAAGAAAGTTGAATAAGGCACAAATACATGTAGAGATATATCATATTCATAGATTGGAAAATTCAACGTAGTAAAAATATCTGGCCTCTTCAAATTGATTTAAGGCAATCTCAACAAAAACACCAATAGTTTTATTTGTGTGTTAAATTTGACAGACTAGTCCTAAAATCTACATGGAAATGCTAAAAGTCAAGAGTAGTAAGATTTTCCTGAAGAAAACCAGGTGGGACAATTTGCTCTACTCGATGGCAACATTTATTCTAAGGGTATGGTCATTAAGAGAAGGTGTCATTGGGGCACCTGGGTGGCTCAGTTGGTTAAGCGTCCAACTCTTTATTTTGGCTCAGGTCATGATCTCTCATTTTGTGAGATGGAGCCCTGCATCGGGCTCTGCACTGACAGTGGGGAGCCTGCTTGGGATTCTCTCTCTCCCTCTCTCTCTCTGTCCTCCCCCCGCCAAAAAAAATAAATAAACAAAAAGAGAGAAGGTGTCATTGGCACAAAGGTACACAACGGACCAGGGAGATCAGAACACAGAACTAAGAAACTGAACAACATATATATGGACACTTGATTTAGGGAGAGCAATGGATAAAGACTGGTCTTTTTGGTAAATGATGTTGGGTCAATAAACATACATATGGAATCTTTTTTTGTTTAATGTTTATTTATTTATTTATTTAGAGAGAGAGAGAGCACATACACACATAAGTAGGGGAGAGGCAGAGAGAGAGGGAGAGACAGAATCTTAAGCAGCCTCCATGCTGACAGTGCAGGGCCCTACATGGGGCTCAATCTCACCAACTGTGAGATCATGACCTGAGCCAAAATCAAGAGTCAGGCACTTAACTGACTGAGCCACCCAGGCTCCCCTTTACATATGGAATCTTGACCCTTACATCAAAAAAGAAAGTCAATTCCAATAGCACTACAGAAATAAATCTGAAAGGTGAAGCAATACAATTCAAAGAGAAAGTAAAAGATAGTATCTTCTTGAGCTCAAGGTAGAAAAGCTGTTTTAAGCAGGACACAAAAGCACTAAGCAGGAAAAGAATTTATAGATTGGACTACATAAAATTAAAACTTCTGTTTATCAAATAATTCCATCATGATAGTGAAACGATTAGAATACGAAGTAGAAGAAGAAATATATATATATGTATATGTATAATCAAAGTGCTCAGACCTAAGATGTATAAGGAACCCCACAAATCAGTAAGACAGGCAGATAACTCAATAAAAAAAATGAGCAAAACATTTCAAGCAGGCATTTTATAAATCAACTGATTTATAAAATCAGTTTTAAGTAATCAAAAATGTAAATTAAAAGCACAATGAAATATCGGAACACAGCCACCAGAGTGCCTTTAAAAACAAAACTGACAATACCAAGTGGTGACAGGGATGGAACAGGAACTCATACACTAAAGGTGGGAGTGTCATTTGGTTATCACTTTGGGAAGCAAAGTTCAAAACATCCATACTCTATGATCTAAAAATGTTACTTTCAGATACATACTCCACGACCCCACATGAATGTACAGACAAGATGTGCTTAACACTGTTCAAAGCAACATTATTTGCAATAAATCGAAAACAGTGATTAAACATCAATCAACAGAATAAATAAGTATATTAAAGGATATTCATTCCATTTCCCACTAAATAGCCAATAAAATATTTATACTATAGTTACATACAACAACATGGATGAATCTCACAAGCGTAATGTTGACCAAAAGATGACAAAATTAAAGAATGTGTAATTGGTAGAAACCAAGTCCACACATCTGCACTCTCTCTTCAGGGAGATAAAAGCATTTTTTAAGAACAAGAAAGCAATTGACATAAAGGACATACATTTAATAAACTACTACTTCGCCACCTTTGAAAAACTATGGATCAAGAAGTGTTTCTATAATTTCATGGTCATGGTACTAATCCCAATCGGTTTAAAAGAAGAAAAGCCTCAATTCAAACAAACTAATCCTCAAGCGGTGATGTCATTAGTCTATCAGCAGTGATTTGTTAATCAGATGCATGAAATAAATGAAGTCTGAATTAGACAGAATCCCACCAAGAATCAACTACTATAACTGAAAATATCACCTATGGTCCTAACAGGAACATTTGCAGACTGGCAACAAATTTTACAATTTGTCACTATGTGAGGTTCTGCAAACTATGTGGTTCTAAGGTAACACTGGTTAATCAAAATCTAGCACATTCCAGGAAATATGGCAATGGCAGTTTCCTAAACCATCTTGCAGGCTAACTTTGCTTTTTCTAGCAAATTCAAAATTGTTCAGAGTCTATTGTAATCTGGCTTCCAACAATTCATTCTTCCATAAATATGTATTGACCACTTATTACATGTCAGGCCTTATAGGCATCAATAACAAAGTTGTGAGTAAGAGAGGGTCCTATTTGTTTATTGGAAAAGATAAATGCCTATGGAGGCAAAAAAAAAAAAAAAACCCATAACATTTAACATTTCTTTCAAAGTATTTGATTTACCACTTGCCAATTTTTATAAATAAATGGTTCTTTTGAATTAAGTGAGATTTTAGGAAAGAAATGCAAATGAAGTTGTCCAAGGTAAAAAGAGACAGAGTTTAATACAAAAGGAAAGTAATTAGTTTCCACTCTGTAAAACAAGGGTCAGAGATATGAAGCTAACGATAATCAGTCCAAAGCTGTCAAATTCTCTAAATCCTATTGAAAAGACGCAACCCTTGGGTGCTGCTGTTAGCAATCAGACATAGCTTCCAAGAGAAGGAGTATAATAATAAAAATGCTATCTGGATTCACAGTCCAGAGGGGTCCATCTCAGACTAAGTCTGAGCACTTCAGCACTCTTTACCCAGATCCAGAACTTTCCTTCATCTCATTTACTCTGTGTTATTCATGATACATTTAATTATTTTAAGAACATGTGTCTCATTAGTATCAGAAATAGACTGAGCTCTAATTTCTATCTCCTATCTCTTCTATCCATTCTTGCTTGAAATTTCAACATGATTCCACGAGGTCATTTCTATTTGGTCCCCACTGTCAATTTTGTCATCGCAGAACAACCAGTGCTTTGTGTTAGATCACTTGGGAAAATTTCCAACTCATCTCTAGGTGTACTGGAATTTTCTCTCATATTTTACTTGTATTGTCTATGATATCCTATGTGTAAGAAATCATAAGACATTTCGCTTAGTCCATCCTGGCTGCTATTACAAAATAAATGAGATGTTTTATAAACAATAGAAATTTACGTCTCATCATTCTGGAGGCTGGGAAGTTTAAAATGAAGGCACCAACAGATTCAATGTCTGGAGAGAACCAACTGGCTGGTTCATAGATAGCAGTCTTTTTCTGTGTTCTCATACGGCCCCAGAAGCAAAGGAGCTCCGTGCCTTTTCTTCTACAAGGGCATTAGTCCCACTTAGATTAATGGGACTTTCATGACCTAATTACCTTCCAAAGGCCCCACTGTCAATTTCCATCACATTGGGGATTACCTTTCAACATAGGAGTTTGGGGAAGATACACACATTCAGTCTACAGCAGCATTTTAAGCATCCTTCATGAGAAGGAACACAAGAGTAATTGTGAGTCTACCTTTTCATTCATTCAATTTGAAGGGCACAAATGGAGCCAGAATGCCTGTGTTCAAATCCTGTTTCCATCTAATATCTTGTGTTACTTTGTGTTTAAATTTCCTCCTTTGTAAGTTGGGGATAAAATACAGAGTGTTTTTATAAGCATTAAATGAGGTCTTAGTTGCAAAGTGCTTAGAGGTATAAATTCTATGTAACCGTTCATCAAGGAAAAGATTGTCTCTAAACCAGAGACTGACAAGAATCACCAATACTTCCAGATTTATAGCAATCACACCAGTCTGGTGAACTATACCAAACAGTTTGGTTAAAATAATAATTGGGAAAATTCTCAGAATATAAAAATAGGCTCCATGAGAAACAGCATTGCATTATTATTCTCCTGGCCACCATCACAGAAAGCAGATATCAAAGATGTATCATAGACTCACATTCGACCTCTTTGTAAGCAGAATAGTGCTAAAAGGATCTCCAAAAGTTTCTCAGAACGTTTATGTCTGTTGCTGAGTGAATAATAACGGGCATTCTACATAAGTAAAGATTTCATGAATATTTAAATTTGCTTTCTTTTCACACAAGAATCAAGGATATTTTTCAAAAGCTCTTTGTGTATCTTATCTTTTATTTAATGTAGTGTTTCCATTTACATAGGCTTAAAACCTTCAAAATTGAGAACTTCTTACAAGCAGTTCTGATTTTACAGAACTATGATCTTATCAAAATATTCTATATGTAAATTAAAATATGTACTGATGATAACAGCACATAAATCCAGAATTTATTGTTCTCTGTCATGTGATGCTCTCAGGTACACATGCCTACCACACAGTGGACATATAGGTTAGTTAGGACAAATGGAAATAAAAGAGAATATACAGATGTTTAACATCATTTTGAGAATTTGTTAGGATTCAGGAACTAAAAATGCAATTTAATTCCCTAGTAGAACGAAGACAGAATTTATTTGATATGAAATCCTTGGTTACCACTTTCTTTCCTTAAATTTCTTAAAAATACTGCCCCATTCGTATCTTGCTTTAAATGTTGGTTTTAAGAAGTCTGAGGCCACAACAGTTATCTTGCCTT
This sequence comes from Herpailurus yagouaroundi, assembly GCF_014898765.1. NCBI lineage: Eukaryota > Metazoa > Chordata > Mammalia > Carnivora > Felidae > Herpailurus > Herpailurus yagouaroundi. Next base: position 16,209,996 of record NW_024412397.1, read on the forward strand.
TGTAAATCGTTTGTTCTTTTAGTATGGAAATGTTAAAAATTATTTTCTTTAAAGTCTAATAGGTTCACTAGGGTATATTTTCTGGTTGGTTTTTCTGAATAAACTTTTAACATGTAACTGATGGGGCCAATCTAAAAAGATTTGGGTCTTTTTGGATTTTCTTTTTTAAAGAGAGAGAGAGAGAGAGAGAGAGAGAGCGAGAGAGAGAGAGAGCACAAGAGCCCAAGTGAGCACTTGTGCAGGGGAGGGGCAGAGGGAAAGAGAGAGAGACAGACAGAATCTTAAGCAGGCTTCGTGCCCAGCAGGGAGCCGGATGGAGGGCTAGATCTCATGACCTTGAATCATGACCTGAGCCAAAATCAAGAGTCAGACACTTAACCAACTGAGCCACCCAGGCACCCCAAGACTCAGGTCTTTTATTTCTAGAAAGTTTTCCTGGATTAATGAATCCAGGAAATACTAATGTAATTAATTAGATTTAAATGAATAATTTAAATCAATAATTCAAATTTAATAATTTAATTAAATTATTTGTTTTATTTTCATGATTTAACTATTAATAATTAATTTTTAGTTTGATTAATTAGTCTTCAATATTAATTCTATCCTAGATAATACTCCATATCCCAGAGGACAAGTATTCTTCATCTGAGGATTCACAGGCTGAAAGTATGCACATATTTTTGTAAGCGTGCCTGCCCTTGTGGCTAAATGTATTTTTCTGGCAAGAGAGAATCCAAAGATACCGGTAGATTTTCAACAACTAAGAAATGTAAAAACCTCCAAATGGAAATTCTGCTATTTTCAAAATTTGCCTTTATCTCTAGAACTCTGTGCCTTTAAACTGCAAAAATAAGTTGGAATAAGGGCACCTCGATGGCTCCGTCATTTAAGCATCCGACTTTGGCTCAGGTCATGATCTCACAGCTTGTGAGCTCAAGCCCCACGTTGGGCTCTGTGCTGATAGCTCAGAGCCTAGAGCCTGCTTTGATTCTGTGTCTCCCTCTCTCTCTCTGCCCCTCCCCTGCTCGTGCCCTGTCCCTCTATCTCTCAAAAATAAACATTAAAAAAATTAAAAGTAAATAATAAGTTGGAATATACTCCAACTTAAAGTAAAATACAAAACATTTAAAACGCAATTGCCTGATAAATTCTTTCATAATAATGAGTAATGTTTAATGTAAGCTGATTTATTATTATATCCCATGGCTATACTAGAATAAAGAGGAGATAATGGCTTGCTATTGTATAAAAGTTGCAAGTATGCTAATAAATCAAATTTTTATTTTTTCTTTCATCTCATTACTTATAATTATAAAGATAAATTAAACTCATACATGCCAACAGTGTGGTACTGTCTTATTACCTTATGCTGTACATTAAGAACCACATACAGCTTACTACTGGGATAAAATTCCAGTGGTGGTATTAATGACATTTTTAATTAAAATATCTAGTCAACCAAAAAAATAGGTTGAAGTGCTACATTCCTTTGACGCTGAGACATAGTGAATAATCAATCAATCCTCACGAACTGGATTAACTTCCCTTAATTTGATTTTATAATTGTAAGCCCATTGTGTTAGGTCATTTTCAAGTTTTTCTGGAAACCTGAGAAGCAATCTCGAGTGTTGCTGTCTAGTTAGTGTGATAGAAAACATCTTACCTGTGTTAGCCACAGATTCTGCTTTAAAAACATTGCCTAATGACATGCATTTAGAAACTACAGGAAACTTGGTATATACAGAGAAAAAGTAATTTGGGGAGGAAAGGCAAATACTGGAATGGTTCCAGGCACCAGAAAGAATTGCATTTCAAGTAGGGGAGACATGGAGGCAAAGGGAGAAAAACAATGAGAAAGCTCTGAAATCAGTGTTTGGTATCACTCTGTCCTTCGACTGGGGGGAGTGTTCACAGGTGGCAATAAAGTGTCCTAAGCAGCAGAAGCAGGCTAAATGCCAAGGGGGTCCACTGAATAAGGCACAGGCAATCTGGCATTATTGAGAACAGAGCAGCAGATAGACAAGAATCTTTATGCGATCCATAAAACTTACAACAGGATGTTTATTTCACACTTTGCTCTGCAATTGGACTTAGGCTGTTCACATTTTCCCATGTTCCTTTGTTTACAAAGAGGGATATAAACACCGGCATGGTTCAGTTTTATCATGGGGGGAAGAAAACACAAATAAATAGACTGCAAAACATCCTGAAAATAGGAGATAAATCAATGTCTTTTCCCGGATTTTCTCAGTATATTAATAATCAAATTCTTTCCTTCTTCAATTCCCTTAGGTATTTTTTTTAAGTTTACTTATTTATTTTGAGAGAGCGAGAGTGAGTATGCCAGCAGGAGAGGGGCAGAGAGAGAGGGAGAAAGAAAGAATACCAGGTAGTCTCCATGCCCTCAGTGCAGAGCCAGACATGGGGCTTGAACTCACGAACAGGGAGATTGTGACCTGAGCCAATTAAGTTGGTTGCTTAACTGACTGAGCCACCCAGGCACCCCTTGATTCCCTTAGATATTAATCACCATCATTCGTAGTATACATAACAGGTTTTATGTTATACTTGGTATATTCTAAGGCATCGAAGCAGGAAAGATACAAAAATGTTCCTCTTTTTTCTTTTTAAGATTTGAAGTGCATGGCAAAGTCCCCTGCACATATTAGTCCCTCAATACACATTTGCTGAATTTCTTCAGTTTTAGTAGAAAAATATTAAGGAGCATTTATCAGGCATTCTTCTTAAGCAATCAGAGCAAAATCATGCATTTCAAACTGAAAGCAAACAAGCATTTTGTTAATTTTACAAGGTGGAAAGTACCATAAAATAAAAGAAAGACTCTAAGAATGTGTCTCCCCTACTCCAAGGAACCAGACACTGCCCAGAGCAAAGCACAACCTAAAGAAGGAAGTTTTTTCCTTAAGAAGGTAGTAGACAGAAAAATCTAACTTGGTCTTCAATGGCAAAAAAAAAAAAAAAAAAAAAAAAATTGCAAAATCCAAAGCGAACTGGTAGGAAATTTAACTCCACGTTGAAGTAGAAATATTTCCCATAAGAAATCTTCCACTGAGAATTAGAATCCAACTTTCCATGATTAAACAAATACAAATAAATGGATTTTCATTTCAACACTAAATATGCTTTAAGGTTTGGGGGCTATGACTCTGCTCTTTTCCACTCAATGTGATAAATTACAGATAAAAAAGCAGTCAGCATTATGGGCCAGAGTTAAAGCCCCATGAGGTGAGTCTCATATTTATTACCAGAGTACTTATACCAGAGTATATTCTGTTGCACGGAGCTAATTTTCTATAAACCACCTAGAACGGTACAATAAAAACTAAAGTTCCTGAAACAGTTCCGTTTAAGGAGGTTGGCAACCTAACTACATGGGCTGAGATGGGGGTGATGAATGGAGGCCAAGGCCAGATTAGCTGTGAAAGCAGCAAGAGAACTGTTTGACCAGAAGATGTCAGAGTCAAAGCCCAAAAAAAAGCAACTGAGAGAGGCTGGATCTGGAATTTAATTATCTAGGAGGTTCAGACAGCCCCCAGTCAGCTATTGACGTGGCAATCTATCAACTGCCTTAAGTGGAAGCTAGAATCTGCCAGGGCTCGGTGGCCAGGTCAGGCAGTGGTGACAGGGATGGCCCTCCACAGGGGTTGGATACATTCTTCTAAATCTTGGGTGCATTCTTCCAACCAGTGGTATCTTGTTTGTCCATCAGCCCCGTCAACCCCAAGGCTATGGAGAGGCCTTGAAAGACCACGGAAGCTAGAAAAGCACCAGAGAACTGAATCTCATCTCACACCCCTTCACATTCTAGATCTATCCAGACATCCCCATTTGCCATCATATTCCGGTTGCTGCCCTCCACAAACTGAGAATATGTTCTATCATTGGTGAGAAGGCAAGGGGAGACCTCTGACACAGGTGAGAAGGCAAGGGGAGACCTCTGACACATTTTTCAACAAGCCTCTTTTCTATGGAGAGTTTCTGGCACCTGTTGACTAGATTGTTAAAAGAGGTTACTCATTCCTTATTGCAGACCACCCAAATTTCAAACTCAGTCTATCATTCTAAACTGAAGACCTCTTGACACTTCTCTCTTTGCCTTTGGGCTTGATGCCCCTTTGATCACACCCCCCTTGTAGTGGTAACAAGAGGGTTTTAGCCTCGCCGTTATGAGAGACAGTACAGCATGGTGATTGGGAGTGCAGGCTCTGTGCTTAGACTTCCTGTGTTCAAATCCCAGCTTTGTCACTTACTAGGTGTGCAATCTGGGCAACTTCCTTAGCCCTCCTCTGATTCTACTTCCTCCTCTATCGGCAGATATAAGAAGTGCCTACCTTATAAGGTTCACGGTTGTTAAGCACTTAAAACAATGCCTGGCACACTCCCTAAAATGAGCTAATATTACTCTTCTGGAAAAGGTGCCCTGTTTTCTAGACCTACATTTCTCAGACATCTCCAACCTAGCTGGAGTTCTGATGCTGTCGCTCCTCCTCTACCATTTCTACCTCGTTGCCAATGATGCCCCCCAGGTGACATTTATTCAACTAAGTCCTAATTTTGATGGGGCAATCAACAAGGGAATATATTTCCTATCATGCTAAAATCTAATTTAGGAGATGGCCTCTCAGTTACTCAGCAATGGGGAGAAAGGGTCAGGGGTAAGTTTCACAACATGTGTTTAATGTAAGAAAACCGTAGAACCCGCATTTCACAACCCTTGGGGTGGCACTTTATCTAAATTATTCCGCTTCTCAGAAGCCTTATCAACATTATTTCTTTATGGGCAGACGGACGCTGTGCATTGCTATTACATTTCCAGGTGGGGATGAGATTCATAGCATCCCTGCATCGCTCTCGCTGAGCATTTGTACAGATGAACAAAACAATTCTGATAAGAAATCAGAGAAAAGAGTAAAGCTTGGAAATGTCATAAAGAAACTAAAATCTTTCTGAAGTAAATTTCAGTGACTCTGATCTCATTTCAAATCTTCAGCTACTGTTCGGCTGTTTATGAGAAAATGTAAGACAAAATCAGCAAACCCTTGGATGATCCGGAGGTAGATTTTTTCATTCTGAGTAACAGCTCCAGAACACACGTTTAACCCCAGAATATGTTCAACTGATATCCTCAGTAAGTGCCAATATTTTTCATTCTTTGGTGACACTACTCCTCTTCAAAACTTCATTCTTTCCAGTACACAGTACAAGACACTTGAACCCTTCCTAGATATCTGTTACGGGCTGAATGTTCCCGCCTCCCCCAAATTCATATGTTTAAGTCCGAATCCCCCAGGACTTCGGATTATGACTGTATTTGGAGATAACGTCTTCAAAGAGGTGATTATGTTAAGCCAGGGCTATTAAGGTGGGCCCTAATCCCATCTGACTGGTACCCTCATAAACAGAGGAAATCTAGACTCACAGACACCAGGGGCATGCGTACACAATGGAAGACCATTGAAGAGGCAGCAAGAGGGTGGCCTTGGCAAGGCAAGGAGAGATGCCTCAGAGGAAACCAACTCTGCTGGCACCTTGATTTCTAAGTTCTAGCCTCCTTGATCATCTTCCTCTGATTGTGAGAAAATCTGTTTCCGTCGTTTGAGTCACCCTAGAAAGCTCATTCAGGCAATGGTCAACTTTTGCACCGGATTCAAATGGTCGTCAATCTCTATCTAGGCTCATTCTAGAATCGATCAATCATAACAATTTACCTGAGCAAAGCCTCTAAAACCACATAATCCTACAGCAAGATATGAATGGCTACATTTTGCCACATCAAGTAAAGTTTCCAAAGCCCGCCTCCCATAGTCAACTAATCTCGAAGGATCAGGTGAAAACTCTGATTCATTTAACTGATTGTTTGGTAGCAATCTAAACTACCATGTTAATTTAATCAGATTGCAATTATGTTCCCCAATCTTCAACACTCACTTCCCAACTCTGTTTTTATCTGCCCCTCAAATGTCTAAATAGGCATTTGCAACATCTATAATGATCAGGGGCATCTAGCCCTGAACTGTTTGCAGAAACCAGTGGCATCTGTAGAAGTTTTCTAGGGCTGATATAACAAAGGGCCACAGCATGGGTGGCTTATAACAACAGAAAATGACTCTGTCACAGTTCTCTCTCGAGGTTAGAAGTCTGAAGGTGCCATCAGGTGCCTGGTCTCTGAAGGCTCTAGAGGAGAATCTGTTCTAAGCATCTCTCTCAGCTTCCAGGGTTGCTGGCAACCCTTGGCGTTCCTTCACCTGGGGACCAGTCAGTCTCTGCCTCCATCATCACATGCTTTGTCTCTCTCTGCGTCTCTTCTCTTCTCATAAGGACACCGGTCATATCAGATTAAGGATCCTCTCGACTCTAGGGTGGTCTCATCTTAACTGATTGTATTCACAACAACCCTATTTCCAAACAATGCCATGTTCTTATGTTCCTGAAAGAACATGAACCTAGTACATCACCTTTAAAATGCAGATATCCATGCCAGGTGTTGGCAGATGATTGACAAGATCCTAGATACATTTTCTTTCAGTATTTGAACAACCGTGGGTCTTGTTTCTCTAACACTAGGTTGAAAAAGGGCCACAAAAATCCAACAACATAAACCAGAAAGAGAGCAAGGCAGCATTCAGAAAAGAACTTGTTCAGGAAATAAATGCAGAAAGCATTCTGCAGTCTCCTTATTTAAAAAAAAAAAAATTGCTTTATACAATAAATTATAAAAAGTTAGCGCTAGCTTAACTGTTAAGACTGATAATAAAGGTCAATTCTGGGGCACAATTATCTGCTAAATCTTATGTAAATAAGTGGCACAGCAAATCGCCAATGACCTGTGGGTAACTTTTTCCCCAGCATTAGAACCAGGAGCAACTCATTCCAATTTTCTGAGCCCTGGGGCTTTCCCTGAGACCTGCTAAGCCATCCTTCTCAGAGTTACACTCAGAGGAGGCTACTGAAAGACTTTTTTTTCTTTAAAACTTTTTTTTAATTTTGTAATGTTTATTTATTATTGAGAGACAGAGAGAGCAATGAGCATGGGAGGGGCAGAGAGAGGGGGAGACACAGGATCCGAAGCAGGCTCCAGGCTCTGTGCACAGAGCCTGATGCGGGACTCAAACTCACAAACCCCGAGATCATGACCTGAGCTGAAGTCGGACGCTTAACCAACTGAGCCACCCAGGCGCCCCTTCCCTGAAAATTTTTAAATGCTATGTTTTGCGATGGAAAAAAAACAGGTCACCAACCACTATTCTCTACATTTCTTGTCACCCTAGGATCCACAGCCGCTATCATCTAACACACACGCACGTGCGCGTGCACACACACACACACACACACCCCATGGTTCAATCCCATTATGACACAATTTTCCATTGTCAAAAAAATCATTTACTTCCAATCTGCTCTGGTTTTTCACCTGCTACTTCCTTCTCTTGGGATGCCCACTCCTCCCCATTCAGTCCCTATCGTGGAAGCTAGTTTAAATGGCAAGGTCTCCATAAAACTTTTTCCAAACCTAGTAGGCACAGGGAATCAGCTACTCTTTTGACCTCCTGTTGCACTTTGTTTTGATCTCTTTCACCGCTTCCCTAAATTGTGTTAAAGTCATTCACGTGACTTCTTCCCTACCCCACCAAAGATGGATTAGCAGGTCTCAGGGAAAGCTCTAGTACAGAGATATTAACTCTTGTTTACTTCTTTTTAAAATTCTCATTTCTACTCTGGCATTTGATAAGTGGGCATCGAATTACTGGATGAGAAATTACAATTATTGCAACATCTGAAAACCTAGCATTAAGTTCTTTGTGGCATGGTGATATAAAAATCACTATTATTTACAGGGGGAAATCCTTGTAAAGTACACAGGCAGTATATTTAGAATAATAGAAAGATTACAAAAAGTCAAATAATATCCAGGACCCAAGCGCCTAGCAAAAGAAGAAAGAAAGAAAGAAAGAAAGAAAGAAAGAAAAAGAAATCACAAAAGAAAGAATGAAAGAAAGAAGAAAGTTAGGAGACACATGACCATAATCTTACTCAAAAGACAGAAAACTTGAAAATGTCAGATTTGGTACTTTCAAGTACACAATTATCTCTTTTGAAATGATGGTTCAAGGGGCTCCTGGGTGGCTCAGTTGGCTGAGCATCCAAGTTTTGATTTTGGCTTAGGTCATGATCCCAGGGTCCCGGGATCAAGCCCCACGTTCAGCTTCACAGTGAGTGTGGAGCTTGCTTGGGATTCTCTCTTTCTCTCCCTGTGTCCCTCTCCCTCACTCATGCTCTCTCTCTCAAATTAAAAAACAAATGGTTCAAGATCCACTCTTAAAAGAACAAACTCTAGAACACTTTTCACAAAAACTGGGGCTTGAATTTTTGTAATGCCAGAGACAGGAAAAAAAAGCATAGAACAGTGTGCTCCTAAGGAAGGCAGTGGTGCTGAGATATAGTATGTATGAGGGATGGAAGTCACTATCAGCAGCAGTAACTACCATTTGCCCAGGACCAAGAAAGTAATCATTTCCAAATCATAGGAGAAGGCATTCTCATGGACATTTCACACACCTTCGGTGGCATCACTGATCCTTAACTCACCATGAAAAGTCAGTCAATCAATCCCATCATGTAGAAAACCAAGTAACTTTTACATAATAAAAGACAAAGTAGGAAACTGGCTGGGTGGCTGACTTCCAAGTAATGGAAGTCTGCCAACTCCCAGTATTTAAACTACAATGCAATTTTCAAATATTATACATATTTAATGGAAAAGACTTTGTTTCAAGAGACTTAGCAACCCACCTTCAAAACCTAAAGATTTGTTACAGTGGCAGATGTTCACTTTCATATATATTTATTACAGAAAGCAATTAGAAACCAGAAAGCATCAGGCTGTTTCTGAAATGGCAGCATTTGAAAGCACTGTCTTTTCCCAAGAAACATACCAATGTTTGTTTAAAAGCAATCAGTTTTGGGGCACCTGGGTGGCTCAGTCGGTTAAGCATCCGACTTCGGCTCAGGTCATGATCTCGCGGTTCGTGAGTTCAAGCCCTGCGTTGGGGTCTGTGCTGACAACTCAGAGCTTGGAGCCTGCTTTGGATTCTGTGTCTCCTCTCTTTCTCTGCCCCTCTTCCGCTCATGCTCTCTCTCTGTCTCTCAAAAACTGAATAAATGTTAAAATTTAAAAAAAATAATAATAAAGGCAATCAGCTTTGTTGCTAAGAGGGTAGATAGATCTTAAAAAGTTCTCATCACAAGAAAAAATAATTTGTAATTATTGTGAGGTGATGAATGTTAACAAACCTTAAGGCAATCATTTCTCAACATCTACAAATAATACCATAAGGTACACCTTAAACTAATACAATGTCATATGTCAATTGTAACTCAATTTTTAAAAAGTAAAGATGAAAAAGCAATCAGTTTCATGAAATCACATACTTTAAACAGAAATAACCTCCCCGTGATAAGAATATGAGATACATAAATGTCTTTTCATCCATTCCCAGTCTCCTCTTCCTCGACATGAACCAAATGCTTCAGGGTACTAACAGCAATGAAAAGAGAGAAACCATAAATACGGTATAGTATTCTCAGCTGACATCCCCACTGCATTTTCCAGTGGTACCTCTTTTTTTTTCTCTTGGTATAGATTTGCCATGAATCAACATCAAGCAGAGGCTCTTGTTCCTAACACAAACTGTGCATTTGGGGGGACACACAGCATCAATGAAAACTTCATAAACTGAGTGCCTGCTATTCCTGAGATTTCAGTCAATGTACATTAAAAAGGCATCTGTAGTTGCTAGCACTTTTACAGCCTCTCAGTGGAAGTGAATGGCACCCAGAAGGGACTAGCTTTACTTTGCTTTGAAGAGAAGACATGAAAACATGTCCACTAAAGCTCACAGACCATGTCTATAGAGCTGGGCAGGGACTGGTTTAAAAATGCCTACACCTCCTTGACGGGGCTATCAGGGAACTTACCCAGGAAGGTGCTCTTGGTGTCTTTCCTATTTTGTTTTCCTTTCACCTTCCGGGACTCATAAAGAGCAATTCAGTTTGATCCACTGAATTTTAGCCACAGGATTAATTTCTACCACTCTCACTGGAATGATCAAGACAGCTCTGGCCATGAGCAATTGGTAGAACTGCTCATGTAATCAAAACCTCCCAAAGGTACACTAACATGACTCTTCAAGACCTGATACATAACACAATCTGCCTTAGTTTTATACAGTGATATAGTGATACTCGGGCCAGATGGGAGACCGGCTCCTAACACAGATCACTTAGCACTATAACTCAGAGGCTCCATAGATACAGGCAGCTTCCCAAGCCTGCATGTGCTGCAGACATACTAAAAGGATGACCAAGAGACTAAGCAGAGTAGATATGACAAATACATAATTGTGTAATATCCAATAGTGTTTTAGGCAACTTGTGGTTGCTTGGTAAATATTTAGTAAATATTGGTACAATAAATATTTGAACTTAAGATCAAGAATGCTAGGATATGGGGGTGTCTGGGTGGCTCAGTCGGTTAGGCGTCCAACTTTGGCTCAGGTCATGATCTCCTGCTTTGTGGATTTGAGCCCCGCGTCGGGCTCTGTGCTGAGAGCTCAGAGCCCGGAGCCTGCTTCGGATTCTGTGTCTCCCTCTCTTTCTGCCCCTCCCCCACTGTGCTCTGTCTCTCTCTCAAAAATAAACATTAAAAATGTTTTTTTCAAATTAAAAAAAAAAAGAATGCTAGGATATGTGAAATCTGCTGAAAACTTATGTCATGGCTTCACTGTAATTGATATGTCTAGTGTTAGACTTCTTTATTCATTCCTATGAAAATTTTATCTTGGTTTATCCTTAGGCTACTGGTGGAAAGGTAAGAGTCTATCCATCTGGTTATTTTCACCATGCACTGCAATCTTCTCCCTTGGTAAAAATAGATAGACATCTAAATTCAGATGCAGTTTTTATATTACTGAGTCAACCTCATTAATATGTAGACTATCTCAAAGATATATTTTATATCCAAGCAGGATGTAAACCACTAATAGTATTTTATCAGATGTCATGACAAAATAATAAAAAATATTCTCATTAAGATAGTATTAGCTTGTTATATGAGAAATTTGGAAGGTGCTTTTCTTTTCTACTTTTTCTAACATAATGGATCTATATCACAGGATGGGAAAAAAGAGTTTTACTGTACTTATATGAGCGATTTGGTTTAATTTTGCTGAAAATGTGCACAAACCTCAAATACTCGGAAGTATTTTCACATCAGTTAGAATTCTCGGTTGTCTGACCTCCATTTTTAAAAAGATGGAGTACAAGTACCTTTCCCTATTCCTCCCACTAAGTATAACTAAAATCTTTGGCATTTTGTAGATACGTATCACAAACATAAGAAGACTCTGAAAGGTGGAGAGAAGATGCAAGATTGGCTAGGTGTCTTGGGTCCCAGGAAGTGATGCAACGGCTGCCTCCCTGGGGGTTTTATCTCGTCTATTTGAGATTTGGAGCTGGTGAAGCCAGCAACCCAGAAATATCAATGAGCTCAGACATTTTGAAAGCCTCACCAAAAGTCTGCTCTTAAAAGAAAGGGGCAGCCCAGAAAGAAAGCTTTTAGATAATAACCTTTCCCCTCCAACCAGAAAGCAGCAGTAATGAATAGTGAGGAACTTCCCCCTCCTCTCCCCTTCTGGGGTGGTATCACAGAAGCCTACCGGAGAGCTAAGACTTTCACCTCCATCCTGCACTAATGAGGCCAGTCCCTCTCCAATACCCCTCCACCCCTACCCCACTAATAAGGCACTCCTACCCCCTCCCAGCCAGGGTGGTATCAGCTGAGGCCTGGTGAGGAGCCAAAATGCCTACCCTTATCCAGCAGTAATGAACAGAGTCTCTTCCCTTCCCACCCCAAACCCTTCATGTCAGTAGAGGCCAAATGGAGAATCCAGACCTCTACTCCCACCTGGCAGTAATGAGGCCTCCCACCCCCTGCTGGATTGCTGTCAAAGGAAGCCAGGTGACGGAAGACTTAAATAAGATCCAGAGTTCCATAACATAATACCCCCAATGTCCAAATTTCAACTAAAATATCACTTGTCCTACTGAGAACCAAACAAATGCCAACACCAAGGTAAGATAAAGGAGATATTAAAAATATCTGACAAAAATTTTAAGGCAACTAAGGAACAAGTACAAATACAATGTAACAAGTGAAAAAACAATCTCAGCAAATAAATAAATAAAGAGCATAAGTAAGAACCAAATGGAGAATTTGGGAACTAACAAATACAATAACTGAAATTTAAAAAACCCATCAGCGCGGTCCGTGAGTTCGAGCCCCGCGTCAGGCTCTGGGCTGATGGTCAGAGCCTGGAGTCTGTTTCCGATTCTGTGTCTCCCTCTCTCTCTCTGCCCCTCCCCCGTTCATGCTCTGTCTCTCTCTGTCCCAAAAATAAATAAACGTTGAAAAAAAAATTAAAAAAAAAATAAATAAAGATTAAAAAAAAACTTTAAAAAAAAAAAAACCCATCAGATGGGCTCAAGAGTAGAATGAAGGGTGGAAGAAAGAATTAGTAAACATGAAGCCAGGAGAAATTATCCCATCGGAACAACAAAGAGAAAATATACTGAGGGGAAAAAATGAACAGAGCTTCAGATCCTGTGGGACTATATAAACATCTAACATTTCTGTGTGCCAAAATACAGAAAGAGGGGAGAAAGAGGATGGGGCTGAAAAATATTCAAAGAAATAATGCCTGAAAACTTCCTCAGTTAGGATTCTGTAAACCCGTTTCTTTTCCCTTGCATGACAAATAACTAATTTGACTAGATTGTTCCAACTTCATTTGTGTCTTTCAAAGTTAAGCTCAGCTTGTCTCAGCCAGAGACAAGCTGAAACATTTTCATCTTTCTCATGCCCACCACGCATTGATTCAAGCTGAGTTTACACAACACCTGCAAATAGGCAAGCGTAAGTCTGTTGGGACACAATAATATATGAACAGGAATTTAAATGGATTTGAAAGCACACACATCCACATACAAAGCTAAAGCAAACAGACAAACAAAAAAAACAGGACAGAAGTAACGATCTAGAAATGGTATAATCTGATGGCTAAGAAAACCATAAGTTGAGAATTTGTAATTTCAATAAGACAAGTGTGAGATACTTATTTCTACAATATCAAAATATCTTTACATACGTTCACTCTTTTGATCAGCTGGTTGAATGTTGAATGTTATCTATATAACAAGTCACTGAAAGAGTTTGCTAGGAAGAAAATAATACAAACAAATCAGTAACAATAATAATGATCATGATAATAAGTATTTATTGAGCTTTCCCTATTATAAGGTACTGTTTTAAGTACTTTACCTGTATTGGCTCATTTAGTCCTTGCAACAACCCTATGACATTCTGTTGTTCTCCCATTTTATAGATGAGTGAAGGGAGCCAGAGGAAAATTAGGAAATTTGCCCCTGATGACAAAAACTAGTAAGTAGCAGAGCTAGTAACACAGGCCGTCTGATTCCGGAGACTGCGAACGTAGCCAATAAGATATATGGCGTCTTGAAAGAATCAAGGAATATGAACAACAAAGAATATTTGTTAAAAGAACGCTTCTCACTGGGCGGCTCAGTCAGGTGAGCATCCAACTCTTGATTTCGGCTCAGGTCATGATGTCACAGTCATGAGATCCAGCCCCACACTGGGTTCCACACTGAGTGTGGAGCCTGGTAAAGACTCTCTCTCTCTCTCTCTCTCTCTCTCTCTCTCTCTCTCTCTTTCTCTCTCTTTCTCTCTGCCCCTCCCTTACTTTCTCTCTCTCTCTCTAAATAAAAATAAAAAGGAGAACTCTTTTCATTTAAAGAATAACTAAAATATTAAGTTATCATATGTTCATACCCAAGTAACTGAGAAACACATTACTGGATCCAGTAATCCAAAAATATCAGTGACAAAACTATAAAGTATCAAGGAGGTAAACAAAGGCTTTCTTCCTTTCACCACCCCCCGCCCCCCCAAGCTCTTACCTACGAGAGCAGATACCTTTCCATTCATCACTTCAGGTCAAACATGCCAGAAATACAGATGATAGTTAAGAGACTAACACTGAATGTAGCAACTTCCAAAATAATTGCCAAAGTGACAGGGAAACTGACAGAGGAACTCTTTTCATAAAAAAAAAAAAAACAAAAAAAAAACAAAAACAAAAACAAAACATAATTAGTAATGATAGGATTCATCTTACATGAAAGTTGCACCATTCTGTTCTATGGAGAAAAAGTTGATGCAAATTTACCCCAATATCTTTAGTATTTAGGGACACTGAATGTTGGAGAGAATATCAACTATATTATTCTATACAGATGATCTTGCTATGACATGATGGAGCATGATTATCTTTAAGAAAATGGTTTTTATCCAAACCCAAAAGAGTTTAGGATTTCTGTGTGTTCAAAACCTTCCATATGGAACTTGTAGGTTCCCCCCACTCTAGTTCATGCTGAAGTGTACATGACTAATAGGGATGGAATGTGTCGCTTCTCTCAGGTATATCTTCCTTTGACTAGGACAGATTTTGGAAAGGGGAAAAAAAACACCTCTAGTTAAAATGATGAATATTCCAGTATGAAATGTAGGATACCGATCAGGAGGTAAAAGAAATATTTGGGGATACTGGGGTGCCTGGGTGGCTCAGTCAATTAAGCATCCAACTTCGGCTCAGGTCATGGTCTCGAAGTTCGTTGAGTTCCAGCCCCACATTGGGCTCTGTGCTGACAGCTGGGAGCCTGGAGCCTGCTTCGGATTCTGTGTCTCCCTGTCTCTCTGCCCCTCCCCTACTCATGCTCTGTCTCTCTCTCTCTCAAAAATAAATAAACATTAAACAATTTTTTTTAAAAAAGAGATATTTGGGGATATCTCTAGGAGCCCTCTGTCACCATGTCAGAGCCTTCTTGGTTTTCTGTATAAGGCTGATATTACGCACACCAGATATATTGAGCTAGAGGAATCTTTTCCAAGAAAGATGAGACAAAAATAAGAATGAATACTTAGAAAAGAAGAGCTAAAATAAAGTTTACCGCATGAGAAAAGAAGACAGAGTAATTGTTGAGTTCCTGTTGTGACTCAGTTATTGGTGTGTTGTAGATCATGCAAATTATTGTTTTCTCCATTGCTTACTTGTAGAAATAAAATAAGGATGGCAATAGCAATGGAGCAACAATGGATAATATGGATAAGTCATCCATTTGTTCAGAAAAGATTTATTGAACACTTACCTACGTGCTAAGAAACTCATGACCAAGAAGAATAAAGCTAAGTAGTTTTTTTAATAGAGTGTGATCATCTCTATGGGAAAAAGCACAAACGTACAAAGTACCATGGCGATACAAATAAAAGAGAAATGAATTCTGCTGAGTTGTGGAGTCAGAGAAAGCAATCATAAAGATATAACATCTGATGTGTATCTTATTGGAAGTCTGTTAATTAGATGACTTATGGAAAGAAGAATTTTTCTGATAGAATACCATGTGGGAGGGGCATAAAGGTGTTAAAATCCTCGAAGTCTTTTTAGAATTACAAATGACAACTAATGGGACAAAAACCTAGGAAATTTCAGAGTCGGGAAAAGACTGGAGCTGAGAATAGGAAGAGAGGTTGTACACTCATGCAATGAAGGAGCTAGTATGCCCTGACGAGCAATTCAAACTTGGTTCTTTCCGCAGTTGTTGAAAAGGTCATGGCAACATAAAGCAAGACAGAAAACTACAGGCTGCCAGTCAAATCTGGCCCACACCAGTTTTTCTGCAATCCGTGAGCTATAAATACCCTATATGTTTTTTCAGAGATTTTTTTTTAATGAAAATAATAATATTTGGTTACATGCAAATTAAATGAAATTAAAATTTCAATGTCTGTAATTAAAATTGTGTTGGAACGCAGCCACACCCATTTGTTTACATATCGTGGTCTGCTTTCATGTTACAATGACAGATCTGAGTGGTTTCCAAGTCAGTTATTTACCATCTGGCCTGTAGAAAAGTTGATGTGAGACAGAGAAGAAACTGAGGTCATGGAGACAGTTGTAAGAAAACTACCAGGACAGTCCAGGGAGTCAGAGCCTGTTCCGGGGTAAGTGACAAGGTAGGTTGGAGGAGATGTCCATTTCAGAGACTTGGAAGTCATATAATCACCAGGATTTTTTGACAGGTTAGTCAAGAGAGATGAAAAACAGATTTAGAATGACAAGGCATATGGAGGGGAAACAGTCAATGGTGCTGTAAGAGTGTTATGTGGGGACAGATGGTAGCCATGCTTGTGGGAAACATAACATAACATGGAAACGTATCAAATCACTATGTTGTTATGCTTGAAACTAACGTGACATTGTATGTCAACTACATTTCAATTAAAAAAAACAACAAGACATAAGCTAGATATTGTATAGGCAGCAAATGTAGAGAACGCAATGACACTATCCAAACTAAAGACAGCAGGAAAAAGAGTTGATGGAAGAAAAATAAAGACAGACGATGCGTGTAAGTCTGTACATGTTAAATACGTAGTATTTGCGGAGGGATCGTCTTTGCCCTTTGTTCTTTGCATGTCAGGTAAATGAGGAATTGTTGACCAAATTTGTCTGTCCTTTCCTATCCTCCCTCAATTATAAAAGCTTGTCACTTGCAGGCTGGGCCCTGCCAGGCCTGTGCAATGCCTCAACCAAGAGATCCATTTATAAAGTGTTTCTTCACAGATGGTGACTACATTTATCATAGTGAGCATAGTGTATGGAATCGTTGAATCACTGTGTTGTACACCTGAAACTATATAACATTGTACATCAACTATACTTAAAAAAAAATACATATATAAAAGAAATAAAGCATTTTCTTCCTACCACAAGTCTGTCTACCACCCTAAATCAACATGCCCATATGCACAGAAAGCCCCAGCTTCTATTCTGAGCAATCTCCTCTACAGGCCAGCTTCAAGTAACTGCCAATTAAAGTTGGAGGGGTCCTTGGGGCGCCTGGATGGCTCAGTTGGTTAAGTGTCCGACTTTGGCTCAGGTCATGATCTCGCAGTTTGTGAGTTCGAGCCCTGCATCGGGCTCTGTGCTGACAGCTCAGAGCCTGGAGCCTGCTTCCGATTCTGTGTCTCCCTCTCTCTCCCTGCCCCTCCCCAGTTCATGCTCTCTCTCTCTGTCTCAAAACTAAACAAAACATTAAAAATTTTTTTTTTAATTTGAAGGGGTCCACCCATGAATGGGTATGGATTCTGACCATACCCAACTTTGCACACTATTCATAAAGGCCCTTCTTCTTCTTCTGAGTTGTGCCGTACCTGGCACACTGTTCTTCCCTGGACCCCAATTCTTCTGCCAAATGATATAAAATACCAAGAAGGCTCAATGTAACCACTCCTTCCTCAACTGCCAACTTTAAATCTACATCAGAGGATGACTTTTAATTAAATTTCACCACTTTTCCCCTGTTTTGCTCCATTATTCATACTGAATAAGTATTTTTCCACTCATTGTTGCAGCTAACTACATTTGGCTTCAGTTTGCTCAAGTAGCTCAGGAATCACTATTCCAAGAAACCTTCTTGGCCCAGCCTCATGTCCCCAGGCCAGCCCACCTCCATCATTCACACTGACACAGGAGCAGAAGCCCTCTTTCCCCTCACTGTGTTTCCCTTGACTTGTCTGTCTCTCCTAATAGATTGTGCATCTCTGTAGGATAAAGATTAATTCTTCCCTGCCCTCAACACCCACCATCTCCTGACAAACAGACACTTCCCATTTTTTTCTTGAATTAAATAACAACAATCAGAGCTAATATTTACTGAGCGTTTATTACGGACCCAGCCCCATGCTAAGCGCTTTGCATGTATTCATGTATTCATTCAATTCTAACATTTATTATTTGCATTTTACATGTGGGGAAAATATGTAAAGGCTCCACAGTTTGCATCCTTAAGTAATACGCCAAAAGGTTTCTTTTAGTATGCCGACTCTAAGAAATGGATAGATGGATGGATGGATGGATGGATGGATGGATGGACGGACGGACGGATGGAGAATACATAGAACCACTTGGGTACCTAAATCACAGCAACATATATTATAGAAAATGTGGAAAGTTATGGCATATGGAAGACATATGCAATAATGAAAGCACGTTTACTCTTCTCAACGCTCTTACATTACAGTAGGGCATGTGGAATGGACACAAATTACCATAATACATCTTAGAAAGTGATTTTTAAAAATTAGAAAGGTATAGGGCGCCTGGGTGGCTCAGTCGGTTGGGCGACTGACTTCGGCTCAGGTCATGATCTCGCGGTCCGTGAGTTCGAGCCCCGTGTCGGGCTCTGTGCTGACAGCTTGGAGCCTGGATCCTGTTTCCGATTCTATGTCTCCCTCTCTCTGACCCTCCCCCGTTCATGCTCTATCTCTCTCTGTCTCAAAAATAAATAAACGTTAAAATTAAAAAAAAAAATTAGAAAGGTATATATAAAATGCTATGGTGAATCAAACCAAAGTGAGGCTCTTTCCAGCAAAGACAATTGGGAAAACCTTGATAAACAACATCGATCCCTTTCTCATTCAATTCTTCGTCAACAAACATGAATCCAACATATAGTACCAGCTGGGTTTATGCTGGAGATGAAATGCAGCGAGTTATTCTGCACTCTTGATTATTAAAAACAAGACAAAAATCACTATTACTAAATGGTCAGAAAGCAATTTATTTCCTGTGACTTCCAAGGGCGGAAAAACCAATTTCCCTTTTATCCTCAAGAGACCACTCTGGTGAGTACTTTTGTTTTACAGCCACTGGTCATCTTGTTGAGGCCACTGTAAACACCAGTAAAATAATCCAAGGCTTCTGATAGCTATGCTAATTATTCTGTATTCATTGTGTAAATTGGTGAGGATTGGGGTAGCAGCAGATTTCTGAGAGATTACCTCAACTGATTTTTTTCTGGTTTGTTTATCAATCCGGAGACCGGGCTCTTGACATCACATTTACAAGTGAAAGGGCAGGATGGCCCAGCAGGCTGGAAACCCTGGGGCCACTGCATTTCTCACGGTTGAGTATTACGTGGTCTCTGCTCCCAGAGGACTCACTGCCTTGGTCCTTGATGAGGAGAATTCAAACTTGTTTAGGCAGGTGGGAAAGTATGAGCAAAGGCAAGAAACTGGAAAATTCCAGAGCATACAGGGGTTTTTTTGTTTCGTTTTGTTTTTTAATTTTCATTGGGAGAACAAAAAAGTTTTCTGTGTGCCAAAAAGTTTACTTAAAATGTACTTTTGGAACCTAATCCTAAACTGGGGACTTCAATTAGAAGAACAAAATGTACTAACTTTTCACAGCATGGCCAGAAGAGATATTTCTACTTGAGAACTGTAAAAATGAGCAAGCAATTAATTTTGGTTCCTAATTTGCAATCAGTAATGGGATAGCATATTACAATAGCATATTTTAATGCCATAAAAATCCACCATCATCAAGTAGCATTTACAATCTTAACCTAGAAGTATATTTTGCAATGTTTAACTACAAATATCTGGCTTAAAGGACTCATATGATTGCAGCAAATCTTGCCTTTTTATTAATCTGCCAAGTTTCAGAACTCTTCTAATGCTAACATTTACCTAAACGTAATGGAAACATAATAGGTAGAATAATAACAAGTATCTTGTATTTGCACAAATACCGCTTTTAACAATTTTTAAAACATTTGCATTGATGTGGTCCTTCTAATGTTCAAAGCTTCTTCACATTATATTCTCTCAAAATCCTGACACATTAAATTGGGCAAGAGACATATCCATATTTCAAAGAGGAAACAAGGCACATAGGTTCAAAGACTGGGTCAACACTACAAAACCACTAACTGATTTAATCTTCCAATCCCCAATCCAGACTTCTCGCTAATATCTCCAAATGCCTCTTGTGTGTACAATAATCCCCAGGTTCATAGAGTCCCTGGGATAAAAGATCATCCCTAATAACTAATCAGACCACTCATACTGTGAACTGAATTAACTATCTTTTTAAGAAACCAAACTTGTCTTTGATAGTGTGCACCTATCAATCCAAGCAATGCCATAATTCTGGGAGACAAGCAGAGGCTGGGGACAGACACATTCAGTCCAGAAGAACGAATTTGTTAATATCCAACAAACATTTATTTATATTCCAGATTCAGTAGTGTTTGACACGCTTTGTTAGCTACACACAGAAGAAGAAACCACACATTTTAAAACATTGCCTTTAGCCAAAGCAAAGAATGTCAGCCACAATTGTTTTCTGGTTATACTGTATCACAGGTGGAATCAATATTTCCAGAGGCTGATAATAAAGAAGGAAGGAAAAATGTGGACTTAAATTGACTTAACAAAGAAAATTAATGTAATTAGGATGATGTGATAAGCCCAAAATTGGGAAAAGTGTGTCAGACAGATTTTCTCATTGGTACACCAGTTCCATGCTCTAAGCAACAGGACCTAAACTAATTGGGGCTACTGTTCCACAGCGAAGAAATATTGCCACATTTTTTAAAATAAGGAAATGAGGTTGGATAGAGGATGTAAGTGGATAAAAAAAAAAAAGAACAGCCACAGTTGCAGAGATCACATGTAAATATGCAGAGGATGATGCATATTCAGAAATAGTCATTTTAAAATTGAGAATATTCTGTATTACGAAGTGGTGATCTTGCGAAAGAGAATTAACTTCAACACAGGCTTTTCCTAAACGCAAACATCTATTTGTCAGTCACGCAAGAGTACCAGTCTCCAACATAGAAGATGAGATCAGAAATAAAATAGAGCAAACTTTCTTACTTACAGACTGCTCACCCCTCATGGGCAGGGACCATGTCCCCCCACCCCTGTACCGCCAACGGTTGGCATTCAGTAGACACTTGGTAAATATCTTTGAATGCAGACATAAAGTATTCTGGTTAACTGAATCTCCTGACTCACAAAGATTTATATTACAAACTCTACATACGTTGCCAATTTTCAAGGAGTTAGGATACAGGAAACTGCATGTAGCCTCAAAGCGTTTCTTCTTTTTATCACTTGAAATGTTCATAAAAATCTTCAGAGCCGCTCAGTGCCTCAGGGCTGCTTTTAGGGACAACATTTTTGCCCAGGGCTGAAAAAAAATCGTGTTAATGTTTGGGCTATCTGCAACTTAATAAGTTCTTAGGCTAAATTATTAAGCTATCTATAAGTTTTACGTTATCCACAAGCCAACTTCTATTTGAACAAATTGTTGACTAGAAAGAAGGGTGATTTCTATTTGACATCTGAGTTTACTCATTTTCTTCTCTTCCCAGCATCCTGACTCTGTAGATTTCATTTTCTTACATAGGAAGAAATTACCCAGAGTGGTTTACTCACTTAAGGGATATACTTTTACTGAACTCATTTTATGGGCTAGGGGTACAGCAGTGAACCAGATAATACCTCCTGCCTCCTCTGAGTTTACTTTCTACTTAAGAGAAGCCAAACAGTAAATAAATCATCACAATATATAGTTTGCCAGAGAATGATACAGGCTGTGAAGAAAACAAAGTGAAGTTAGCGGGTGGTGTAGATGAGGGAAGGAAGTGCAACTTTACACGGAGGCAGTGAGAGAAGGCTTCCTTGCTGCTATCTGAGTTCAGACCCCAAGGAGAGGAGGCAGCTGACCATGCAAACAGCGGAGGGAAGCGTGTTCCAGGAGGATGGATCAGACAGCGCAGGAGCTCTGAGTCATGAGCATGCCTGGTGTTACAGAAACAGGAGGGAGGCGAAGGCAGTCAGGCTGGACAGAGAGGGCGAGAAGGAAAGTGGTCACGAGAAATGGTCTAGGAGATGTAGAGGTCAAAGTTGTACAGTCTGTAAGGTCCTGACAGACCACTCTATCAATTTTGGGTTTAACTCCAGGCAAGGTATGTAGCCGTCAGAGAGCATAGAGCAGAGAAGCCATCGGACCTGACCTATGTTAAAGGATACACAGTATCCTTTGTTGAGGATACACAGTAGTGGCAAGAAGGGAAACTGCAATAACCCAGGCAAGAGAAGATTAACCGATTGTGAGACTAGGGAGTTAGGAATTTGGAGACCAAAATGTGAGCATTATTGTTGATCAAAACTTCGTTGGAATCAGCGAGGACAACAAAGATTTTCTGGATGCTGAATCCCCTATTTCCCCATCCAGTTGCAGAGAATTAGACCATAGGTCTAGTGGACCAGAGGCCTAAGCTAAGCTTGCAGCACAGCAAGCTTAATCAAAATAATTCAAAATAATTGTCCTGTACAGCAAAAGAAACAATCAAAAGAATGTAAAGGCAACTTATAGAATGGAAGAAAATATCGGCAAACCATATATCTGATAAGGTGTTAAATATCCAAGATATATAAGGAACTTCTACAATTCAATATATATATCCAGATTAAGAAATGGGCAAAGCACTTGAATAGACATTCCATCAAAGAAGACATGCAGATGGCCAACAGGTATATGAAAAGATGCCCAACATCGCTTATCATCAGGGAAATGCAAATCAAAACCACAGTGAGATATCACCTCATAGCTATTAGGATAGCCATTATCAAAATAACATAAGTTACCAAGCATTGTCTCGAATGTGGAATAATTGGAACCCTTGTACACACCCTGTCAGTGGAAATGTAAAATAACACAACCATTATGGAAAATAGTATAGAGTTTCCTCAAAAACTAAAAATAGAACTATCATATGACCCAGCAATCCCACTTCTGGGTATTTATCCAAGGAAGTGAAATCTGGATCTCAAAGAAATATCTACACTCCCATGTTCTTTGCAACATTATTCATCATAGCCAAGATATGAAAACAACCTAGTATCTATCCATGGATGAATGGATAAAGAAAATGTGATACACACACACACACACACACACACACACACACACACACAAAATGGAATTTTATCTAGCCTTTAAAAAGGAAATCCTGCCATATGTGACAACATGGGTGAACCTACAGAACATTATACTAAGCAAAGTAAGCCTGTCACAGAAGGACAAATATCATATGATTCCACTTACAGGAAGTATCTAAAATAATCAAACTCACAGAAGCAGAGAGTAGATTGGTGGTTGCCCAGGACTGGTAGGAGAGAGAACCAGGAAGTTGTTCAATGGATGTAAAGTTTTAGTTATGCAAGATGAATGAGTTCTAGAGATCTGTCGTACAACATAATGCCTATAGTTACCAATACTGCATTGTGCACTTAAAATTTTTGTTAAGAAGGTAGATTTCATGCTGTGATTACCACCACCACCATCACAACAACAGGACACTAAGAAACTTTGGGAAGAACTAGATACGCATATGACTTTGACTGTTGTGATAGTTTTCAGGAGTGTGTGCATATGTCCAAACTCATCAAGTTGTATACATTAAATGTGTGAAACTTTCTGCTTATCAATTATACTTTAATAAACCTGATAATAAAATAGTCAGGGTTTATGACTTGCATATTTAAACTAGCATAATGTAGTAGAAGGGAAGGAGAGGGTGAATGCAGGTGTAGGTAAGTATGTATAGCTGATATGGAGAATGCAGGAGTTTATATCTGATGTCTTCTATTTCCTCAGAAAAGTAGAGTTAGGTAAAACTACTAAGGATTATGGGGATTTCACATGTTCAAGAGAGCAAAAAAAATCTGAACTTGTCTTTTAAAATTGGAGAATACAATGAATAGCAATTTAGTTGAATTTCTGAGCTATGCGAAGAGCCCATTGAAAGTCAGTAGAACCTGAATATATTGGAAGTAATATTCTCTTTTATGAGACTTTCTCCAGAAATACTCCAAAAATGACAACTTACTAAGGCATAGGGGAAAAAATGAATAGCTAAATTCAGCCAGGAATAGAGTTTTGTCAGATGAATGGGGAAAAAGACAGAAGTAGGTAGTCATTTAGGGTATAGACAAGAGTAATGTTGCAATCTTCAGTCATGATTTCTAATGTAGGTGAGGAGAGAAATGAAGAAAGAACGTAGGACAGGAACCAAGAGGACAGGTCAATGGTCTGATGGTTCAAAGAGGCAAGAGGATGGCTGCAGTGGGGTTGTTTGGGCAAGCAAGTCAGACAGAGAGAGGACGTGGTCAGAGGGCAAGATGATGGAATTAGTGATTTTGGGAAGTTGGGCAATTACTATTGATGACCATGGGAATGGATGGTTCAAATAAGGGATAAGGTGATGGAGAAAAGATAAGAGAGCCAGGCAACAAAGGAAAAGTAAACTTTCTCCTATCTTTATGGTTTTACAACAAGGCATATGGCAAGATTACATTTTAACATAATGGTTCCCAGGTTGCTGAGAAAGACATTCCCTGGCAAGAGGCTTTTAAAGAGTTATACATTTGAGAGGAGGCAGAGAAAGAATTTATTACCACAAGTTCCTTAAATAAATGCTCTGATTTAGTCAAGTGAAGGGAGTGTTAAGGTAACAATGGACATTAAAAAAAAAAAAACTCTTAGCCACGGTAAATGCATTTATTTTAAAAATAAAATGGCAGGGGGTGCCTGGGTGGCTCAGTCGGACCTGAGCCTCTGACTTCAGCTCAAGTCATGATCTCAACGTGTGAGTCTGAGCCTCACATGGGCTCTCTTCTGCCAGCGCAGAGCCTGCTTCAGATCTTCTGTCTCCCTCTCTCTCTCTCTCTGCTCTTTCAAAGATAAATAAAACATTTAATAAAATAAAATAAAATGTTAGTGTTACTTAAAATTTCCTTTTTAAGCCTTACTGGAAAAAAAATCTAATTTATACATATAAACATAGATCACTTTTCAAAGCAATTTGTTATCAAACTATAGATCTTATAAAGATAATAGGGGCACCTGGGAGGCTCAGTGGGTTGGGTGTCCAACTTTGGTTCAGGTCATGATCTCGCCATTCATGAGTTCAAGCCCCGTGTTGGGCTCTATGCTGACAGCTCGGAGCCTGGAGGCTACTTCAAATTCTGTGTCTCCCTCTCTGTCCCTCCCCCACTGGCATTGTCTGTCTCTCTCTCTTTCTCTCTCTCTCAAAAATAAACATCGAAAAAAATGTATTAATTAAAAAAGATTATTAAAAGAGAAAATGTAAGAGCAACCAAAGAAAAGTAAGATTTTGTTTTTGTTCCAAGGTTTTATAAATGATGCCTAGTATCATAAGCAAAAATGGCTCAGCCTAGAAATACCTAAGGGTTCACATAACAACCCCCCCCAGTAACCCTCTGTTCTCCATATTTAAGAGTCTCTTAGGTTTCGTCCCCCTCCCTGTTTTTATAGTATTTTTGCTTCCCTTCCCTTATGTTCATCTCTTTTGTATCTTAAAGTCTTCATATAAGTGAAGTCATATGATATTTGTCTTTCTCTGACTAATTTCACTTAGCATAATACCCTCTAGTTACATCCTCGTAGTTGCAAATGGCAAGATTTCATTCTTTTTGATTGCCAAGTAATACTCCATAGTGTGTGTGTGTGTGTGTGTGTGTGTACACACCACATCTTCTTTATCCATTTATCCATCGATGGACATTTGAGCTCTTTCCATACTTTGACTATTGTTGACAGTGCTGCTATAAACATTGGCGTGCATGTGCCCCTTCGAAACAGCACACCTATATCCCTTGGATAAATACCTACGAGTGCAATTGCTGAGTCATAGGGTAGTTCTATTTTCAATTTTTTGAGGAACCTCCGGACTGTTTTCCAGAGTGGCTGCACCAGTTTGCATTCCCACCAGCAGTGAAAAAGAGATCCTCTTCCTCTGCATCCTCACCAACATCTGTCATTGCCTGAGTTGTTAATGTTAGCCATTCCAACAGGTGTGAGGTGACATCTCATTGTGGTTTTGATTTGTATTTCCCTGATGGTGAGTGATGTGGAGCATTTTTTCATGTGTCGGTTGGCCATCTGGATGTCTTCTTTGGAGAAGCGTCTATTCATGTCTTTTGCCCATTTCTTCACTGGATTATTTGTTTTTTGGATGTTCAGTTTGATAAGCTCTTTATAGATTTTGGATACTAACCCTTTATCTGATATGTCATTTGCAAATATCTTCTCCCATTCTGTCAGTTGCCTTTTAGTTTTGCTGATTGTTTCCTTCGCTGTGCAGAAGCTTTTTATTTTGATGAGGTCCCAGTAGTTCATTTTTGCTTTTGTTTCCCTTGCCTCCGGAGACGTGTTGAATAAGAAGTTGCTGGAGCCGAGGTCAAAGAGGTTTTTGCCTGCTTTCTCCCTAAGGATTTTGATGACTTCCTGTCTTACATCGAGGTCTTTCATCCACTTTGAGTTTATTTTTGTGTATGTTGTAAGAAAGTGGTCCAGGTTCATTTTTCTGCATGTCGCCATCCTGTTTTCCCAGCACCACTTGCTGAAGAGACTGCCTTGATTCCATTGGATATTCAAAAAGAATTACTTTTTTGAAGAAAGTACAGGCTTTTACGTATAAAGTTATAGTCAAATATATGAAAACACAACACATAAATAAGCCAGAAAAGAGTTCTATATTTCCCAGAAATAATGTTTACCAGATATCTAGATGCCCTTTAGACTAGTCAACTTGACACATAAAATTAGCCATCACAAAGTAATTTGAAAACATTTTTAAAAAGTCACTCACAAGAAGAGAAATTGCAAATGACCTATAAAAACAAGTTAAAATGTTTTAAAGTCATTAGTAACCTGAGAAATGCAAATTAAACTAGTTGATCCTACTGTGCACACAAAAAGCCATATAAAAGCACAATTTGGAGAGGATGTGGAGCAAAGGGAATTTTTTTTTAAGATTTTATTTTTCAGTAATTGCTACACCCAACATGGGGCTCGAACTCACCACTCCAAGGTCAAGAGTCACACACTCTACCATCTGAGCCAGCTGGGTGCCCCTCCAAAAGGAATTCTTATACATTGCTGGCCAGTGTAAGTTGATACAATCATATTGGTAAGCAGTCATGCAATGTGTTTAAAAATATAGATAGATAGATAGATAGATAGATAGATAGATAGATAGATAGATGCCCCAGAAATCCCACTCATATATGTAGAAGCTAACACAACTCATACATATGTACAAGCACGGAATTGAAAAACAAATCTGAAAACAACCAAATTATCAACTGAATAATGGCCAACTTACAATAGCAGAGAAAACAAATGAACTAGAGTACAAGTTATCAACAGAGATGGACTGCAATAAACTAATATTGAGCAGGAAAAAAAAGTAGCACAGGAGTAAACAAAATATATTATTTATATAAATATTTAAAACACATAAATCTAGGCTGCATGTAGCACTTAAGAATGCAAACATAGGGGCGCCTGGGTGGCACAGTCAGTTAAGCGTCCGACTTCAGCCAGGTCACGATCTCGCGGTCCGTGAGTTCGAGCCCCGCGTCAGGCTCTGGGCTGACGGCTCAGAGCCTGGAGCCTGTTTCAGATTCTGTGTCTCCCTCTCTCTCTGCCCCTCCCCCGTTCATGCTCTGTCTCTCTCTGTCCCAAAAATAAAATAAACGTTGAAAAAAAAATTAAAAAAATAATAAAATAAAAAGAAAAGAATGCAAACATAGGTAACCAAAGTATATTTACGAAAGAATACATGATGGCATGATAAACTCCAAATTTTGGATGGAGAAAGAATTAGCCCCAACTAGTTGGTAAGATTTTATTCTTGAGCTATACAGGATGAACAAGGATATTCACTACCTTGTAATTTAACCTTCTTTTGTATGTATTGGATTGGTCACAGTATGCTTTTAAAGGTTCTTACCCTTATTAATAATTACAGAAATTCAAATATTCCAGGGGTTTAATTAGCTAGAATTGTATTTATGTGGAAGCTCTCATTCTCTGAGTCATTTCTCTATCCAGCCTGCTGAAGCAAATCAACATTTGCACTTCACAAAGCTTTTGACACACAGAATCATAATTTGCAAAGATTAATTTGGCATAAATGAAAAAAGTACAATTAATTCTGTTCATGAAGGTAATTATTCAAATACAATGGGACTTACTAGCCTGTGGTGAGCACACAGCATGGATCGGCACAACTTTTTTCAGGAAATTTATGAACGCACTTTAATGTGATAATGATACACTCAATTGATTCATTAAAACATTTTTAATATATACTACACTAAAATGCTGTAAAATTTTCAAAGACCAGTATTTCAGTGCCTACTCTGTATAGCCTATGTGCTTGCATCCAAACTAACCAGATATCTTTGACCATGTATTTTTTTAAATAATTCTAAATAGATATTAAAAAAGAAAAACTTAGGCTAAACTAAGAGAACAAAGTAGGTTTATTCATATAAGTAAATCATTTGTTTTCTAACCTTTAAGCATGGCAAAAGGAAGGTAAGCCAACATCGCGGGCTACAGAGTAACCATAGAAATAGGTCTTAATTTTCCCACCTTATAAATAAGAAGAATAAGGATTAGAGAGGCCAGATAACTTCTGTAACATCAAACACCCAGAAAGTAGCCAAACTGGGATATAAATTCCATTCTTCTTCATTCTAAATCCATAGCATCCTTCCTGGAAAACTGCTAGCTAATAAGCAGAGAACAATGCAAATACTATAGTTACTCTTGCCCACATTTACCGTATTTTTCAGACTAAATATTAGAGAAGATTGTTTTGTGTGTGTGTGTGTATGTGTGTGTGTGTGTGTGTGTGTGTGTGTGTGTGTGTGTGCGTCTACTACTATACAACTATGGAACTGATCTTTTAAAGCACAGATAATATTCTTCTTAAAAGGTTATTGGTGGACCACTAAGTATACTCAGGACTTAAAAAACAGGCAACTTCCAAGCACACATTGGGAAAAGCATTGGCTTAGGTTGCAGAAGACCCATTCATTTTGGATTCTGCCAGCACTTGGGTGGCTGAGAATGAGTTACATAGTCATGACTGAGCCTCAAGTTGCCCCAAGATCCTCAGGGAGAGGGGAGAGAGAAAGAGAGAAAGAGAAAATGGGAGGAAGAGAAGAAGGACAAAAACTACTCAGAATATTTATACAAACATGAAAAAAGTAGATCATTTATACTGAATTACTTTCTCAGTGCAATCACTATAAATAAAATTATGTCCCTTTACATAGTATTTCAGAGTTAACCAAAAATTCTCCTCCTGTAGACATAACATACTACTTTCTTTTGAAACTCAGGATATTTTGGAGAGCTGTGTTAGGATTACATATAGATGCTGAACACATCAACAAATGTTTGTATTCATAAGTCATTTACTATTTGTGAATTTCAGTTCTGTCTTTGGAAATGAGGGCTGTACACTAACAGTGTGAAAACAGAACCTTTCGGGACGCAGGAAGCAGGAATGGAAAGGGATACCCCTAGCATGACTTCGAGGGTGACAGCTTGGCCGAATGAATGAATGGTGTTGCCGTTAACCACAATAGGAAGTAGAAGAATGGAATCTTATGGAAAGATGACAAATTAAGTTCTGGATATGTTGATACGGACAAACTGGGGTCCCTCGGATGTCCATTGGTCTGGACCTCAGCTGGAGGTTGGAGGCTGGGCACCAGAAAGCCTCCATTATTCATTAACAAGTGTCTGCTTTATCTGTCAGTCACAGAGCTAGATTCCGGTGACTCCAAGATGACTAAAACAGAGCCCCTGCTTTCATAGGCTAGCACACAGAAAAAGGTATGAAGATAAATGAAAATTTATTGTGATGCGTTTCATGATATGGGTACCACCGAAGGCTGAAAACTAAAGGGAAAGCTGAATCTTCCTAGAAGCATCAAGGATATTTCACGGAAGTAATGGCTGACATCTGTCTAAAATGGATGTCGAGGTGCCTGGGTGGCGCAGTCAATTAAGCAGCTGATCCGTGATTTCAGCTCAGGTCATGATCTCACAACATCGAGCCCCATCTTGGGCTCCACACTGGGTGTAGAACCTTCTTGAGATTCTCTTTTTCTCTCCCTCTACCCTGACCCCTCTCACACTCTCTCATTGTCTCTCTAAAAAATAATAATAATAAAATAAAATAAAATAAAATAAAATAAAATAAAATAAAATAAAATAAAATAGATGTTAAACTTTCAAACCATATATTTCAGAGTTTTCTTCATAGACTTGTAACATCATTAATGAGATTGCTAGATTTAGCAAAAAGAAAAAAAAATCCTGGACCCCCCAGTCCAATTTTAATTTCAGATAAACAACAAATAATGGTATAGTATGATTACTTATTGTTAATCTGCAATTAAATTGAAAGAACGGGCATCTGTATTTTCTCTGGCAACCCTAATGAGTCATCAGTATCATCTAAAAAGTAGGGCAATTAGAGACAAAATTAGTTAAATAGCAAATGAAGTAGTTATTGTTAGAAACTAGACAATTAGAAAGAATTTTTTTAATGTTTACTTACTTATTTTGAATGAGAAAGAGAGGGAAAGCATGAGCAGGGGAGGAGCAGAGAGAGAGAGAGAGAGAGAGAGAGAGAGAGAGAGAGAATCCCAAGCAGACTCCACGCTCAGCACGAAGCCCCAGTGGAGGGCTCAGTCACACAACCGTGAGATCATGACCTGAGCCATGACTTGGGACGTTTAACCAACTGAGCCACCCGAGAATTCCCTCGAAATTTTAAAAGAATAGACAACAAATAACATAAATATTCTCTTTTCCAAATGTTTCTTATAACAAAATATACAACAATTTATTTTTGCTTTCCAAAATATCTCTAAAGTCTTTGAAGGAAAAAACACAAATATAACTTGGGCTTTTGACATTTGCATTAGTGACACTAACAGGTAAGAATCTCCTTGACCTTAGCAACATTTCCAAACAATACTGCTGTTATACACTTAAAGAACTTCAGCAACTTCACAATTACAACAGCTGGTTCTCCAACAGCAGGATGACAGATGTGACTTCTTAACTAGAAAATGTCATTGCTGATTTCATGTGAGTCATACTGGTGAATCTGACTGTGAAACTATGTACAGCAACAGTATTGGGGATAGTGTGCAATAGAAGTTAAACAAATCCTGACATCCACCATGGTAATTTTTAAAGTCACATTATTTGCCATAACTTTAACATCTCTCACCTCCAGACATTTCCAGGGTGGCCAACAAATCAATTAATCACCCTGAAACTTTATTAACCTAGCAATGAGAGGTAATGGTTGAAATAAATCATCTCTAACCTCTGAAAATCTGTAATTTTATTAATCTTTTTTTAAAAATATAAGCTTGAAGTCATTTAGCAACAAGAACGGTAAACAAAAGAAAAAAAAAGAATAGTACTCAAAGTAAGAATGAAAGTAAATTTCTTTTTTTTTAATGTTTATTTATTTTGAGAGGGAGAGAGAGAGAGAGAGAATGCAAGTAGGGGAGGGGCAAAGAGAGAGAGGGACAGAGAATCCAAAGCTGATGGCAGAGAGCCTGATGTGGGGCACGAACTCACCAACCATAAGATCATGACCTGAGCCCAATTGACTAAGCCTCGTGAAAGTAAATTTCTATAAAATACTTTTAGTTAAGGTAGTAATTATTATTACTAAGAGACACATCAAAAACACGCCTAGAGATCATTTAGTCAGCAGTTTGTTTTGATATTACCTGTCATCTCATTCGAAAAGCTACTAAAATTGCCTCCAACACCTTGAAAGTTTACATCTAATAGAATCAACATAAAGTGGATTCTGTAGAATCAAATAAAGCAAATATATTTGATTTTAACAAATATTCATATAGTACTTAGTATGTGCCAGGAACTTTTCTTAACATTCTTTTCTTAACACTAACTCATTTACTCTTCATTTATAACACCGATGGGAAAACACTGGCCCAGATCAATTCTGAGGTAGAATAAACTGGAGCATGGGCTCCAGGGAGGCTGGCTCCAGAATAGGGCTCTTGACCACAATGGTGCGTTGGCCCTTCCAAGCCAAAATGTTGACAGTAGTAATTTACAACTGTATTCAAATGAATCGAAGGCAACTCTTACCTGCTATTATTACCTCTACCAGACACTTTACCTAAGTTCTCGCAAGTCGTTGTCACATCACTGGGAGGCCCAGAGGTTCAGACTTGAAGAACCCCAGATGGGAGGGAGGTTTCAACCAAGGTCTTAGCGGCTTCAAAACCCAAATGCCCTCCGTTCCCCCAGACTGCATCCTTATGGTGACTCAGGGTAGTTACTGGAGGGTCTTAACTTCTCAGAAATCCTTTTCCCTGGGATACATTTGCAATGAAAAAAAAAAAAAATGCTACAAGAATACTCACAATTGACAACACACAGAGACCCACACGCGCACTTGGGCACGTGCAAGGGATCACACCTGCACGCACGCACCTGCACGGACACGGCCGCAAAACCACGTACAGTTAAACCTGCGGGAGAGGTTCTTCCGCAAAGAGTTCCTTGAGAGGAGGAAATGTGGCTGATTCATCCCTGTGTTCTCAGAGTTTAAGAGAGTGTTGGAATTAAAGTTGGTGCCCAGCAAAGGCTGGATGAAATAACGAATGAAGGCATCTCTACGTTCTTAAATGGAGGCATTTTTATTAGAGATACATTTCAGGGAGGCATGAATAGGATACGTAGAGCAGGTAAGACTAGAGAACCACTGATAATGTGGTTACTAAAGGCGAGTTCTGCTAAAAACAAAACACAAAAACTACAAGTCCTACCACCACCTCTCTCGCACCCCAAATCAAAGCTATCAAAGCTATCAAATCTATCAGTTAATAAATCCATCTTTGAATAGCAACGAACTAAGTTATCATTAGGAAAGTCTGCTATCTATATTTCACTCACTCTTACTCTGAGCTAAATATTCACTGCTCTAAAGTTTACCCCCTTCATGTTGCTGCACATGAAAGAATGGATTTCCTTTAGGAACCCAAGAAAAGTAAGGATACAGGTGGTAAAGTAAAACATTAAAATAATATTTTAATTCAAGTAGTATTAATTACTAAGCGCTAACTGAATGTTTTGCTTTGTGTCTTTGCCAACATGAGTATATAAATATAGATAATTTAGGAATACTATTTTTTCATTTGTAAAACTCAAATGCACACACACATACACTTGTATTTATATATTTATATAGAATGCAGATCGACCACACTGTGTCATGCTATGCATGTGTCTATGTTTGTATGTGGTCTGTTCTGTAAGTTTCTTTTAAGTCAACTTTTGAAATTTGGATTGTATATTTCTTTGAAGTTAACGATATTGTGGGCATGGAAATATATGAGGCACAGTTTCTGTTCACAAGAGAGACAACGATGCATTGTTATCATCTAGTAGGAGAGACAAAGACATATAAGTAATACTGGGAGGATACAAGAAAGCTTCTTAATGTGCACTGGGCATAACACAACTCAGAACTCTGCTTTGAATTGGCTACTGGTCTTATAGTTTAATGGATCAATTTAAAACCCTACTGCAGCCCTGTGATCAATATCACAGAATCCTGCCAGAGACCAAAAACAAGAGAGAAGGTCAGGCAGAGGGGCCTCTCAAACCCAGCTGGGAACAACAATGCATTAAGCAGATGATCTCACCAAAATACTGCATTTGCAATGAAGAGCCTAGAAAACAATCTTCATAATTAAATAAAACAGAAAACACACAAGAATCGTGGAAATGATTCTTATACCAGATAAATCT
This sequence comes from Herpailurus yagouaroundi, assembly GCF_014898765.1. Classification (NCBI taxonomy): domain Eukaryota; kingdom Metazoa; phylum Chordata; class Mammalia; order Carnivora; family Felidae; genus Herpailurus; species Herpailurus yagouaroundi. The sequence continues at coordinate 16,243,715 of NW_024412397.1, forward strand.
TCCAGTGGCTTCTCCCATCATGTCTAATTTCCCTATTTGAAGACATTCTCTTTTCTCTTCCAAAAAGAAAAAGAAAAAAACTGAAAAAAAACAGAATAAGTTGTAACCTTTCCAAAAGCAAACAATGAAACACTTGAAACCCCTATGACAGCTTACTAAGCAGCTTGTGTGATGAATGGAAGCAATAGAATGGAAATTAAGAAATTTATATATTTTAATATCAGCTCTGTAACTAAGTCGCCATGAAACCATGGGAAGAAAATGCCCCTTGGTCTCCACCTCGGTTTCTCTGAGGAGGTGAGCAAGGGATCCCTATGATCCCTTCTATCACTAACATTCCATGGCGCTCAGTGGACATCATATATCATTACACGGAAAAAACATTCCATGGACTTTTGCACCAAAAGCATTAATCATTTGGTTCAATGAATCATACAGGTCCTGCGGACATCTGTGCAAACACTTAATGTAATTGTTTGGCAGAGAGAGAGCCATTTTAAAGACTGGCACATCTAATACATCACTCCTTTACGCACTTGGTGTTACAATTATAAGCTGCAGCGTGTACAGCAAATTGCATCACTTGCTGTGGAGACTTTTCACTCCCGACGTCTAATGATCTTTCGAAAGAAATGATGCAGCCCCAAGTGACCCCATGATGCCTGTTATTCCCTCAGCCTCCTGACCTAGCTGCAGTGCCCTTTGCTCCGTGTCCTACCTCTTGCCCTTGAAAGCTCTGCACTCCGTTAATTCCCTCTCGCCCTTGAGATCTCAGCTCCAGCCTCACTTTCTCAGGGAAACGTTGCTGGGACCATCTGTCTACATCCAGTACCTACAGTATAGGCACTACTGTCAAGGTCAACGTGGTAACAGCTGCCACAAAGACTATGTTAAAGTAACGCTGATTCTCTCATCAGCCCATCGACGCTATGAAAGCAGATATCAAACCTGCTTTTGATTATCATCATCCAGCACAGTGGCGGTTGAAGAGTGTACCCTCCTCCCCCTCCCACTGTAAGTATTTTTGAACGGAAGAATTATTGTTTTTAATACTACTATTATAATAACACAATGACAAATTTGATAGGATAATCTTGTGCATGAATATTATTTATTTCTCCCCATATGCTGTTCCTAGCACTTGTAGTGGACTAGAACAAAGTCTCAAAATTCTACTGGTAGGGTCTAGAAAAATGCACGGATCACGAAGGCTACAGGCTTTCCAGGTACACTCAACTATCAATTATGTGAGCCTAAAATCTTTACCTCGGAAGGGTTCTTCTTGCCTTTCAGTCCTACGGTTAAGGTGTAAGAACAAATATCACTGGACTTTGCCAGTTTATGCAGATGATCAGGTTAAAACTACATTGCCTAAAGTTGAGTCCACTTCAAAGTACTCTTGAAAAATAAAATGTCAGCTTGAAGCCTGAAAGATTTTCTTGCAGGGCAATTTTGACAGAGGCGATAATAAGAAATATTTCCTTTCAACCTAAAATAAAATTCTTCTTACACATTACCAAAGACAATGTATGGTTTTATTACCTATTTTTAGACTACAGACTAAATTAAAATGTCATCCAGCCCTTCCCCTACCCCACCGGCCACATACCTCAGTGATCTGAATTTCCTCCAGCAATGGCCAGCGATACAGGGCAGAGGTGAACGTAATGTTAATGACACAAAAATGTCCTATGTTCCTGCTCTTTTTATTAGGAAGAATAGCTTAGTTCTGCTTTCCATAAAACTATTACCCTTTTTATTTTCTTCTGCAGAAGTGTAAGGTGGTAAAGATATTTTAGAGGATTTAACCTAGATTAATGAAACATTATTCTCCATTTAAAAACACTTAACATTGCTTTGTGAAAATGAAGGAGTAGAATCACACTAAGTTGGATAATTTATTTTACCTTAACTTCCCTCATATCTCAACATTTTGGTTTCAAGTACAACATTTATAATGTAACGTAAATTTTAAGGGTCTGCATTACCTTAGGGTGCTTATTATTAATAATTCTATATAGGGGTGCTTAGATGGCTCATTTGGTTAAGCGTCTGGCTCTTGATTTAGGCTTAGGTCATGATCTCACGTTTTGTGAGTTCAAGTCCCACACTGGGCTCTGTGCTAATGGTCCAGAGTCTGCTTGGGATCCTCTCTCTCTCCTTCTCTCTGAGGCCCCTCCCCTGCTCACTCTCTCTCTCTCTCTCAAAAAATAAATAAACTTAAAAATTTTTAAATAATTCCATATGAAATGGGAATGATAAAAAATAATATTTCCATACCAAAAAAAAAAGAGAAAAATATATAAATACATAAAATATTATTTGGGGTGCCTGGGTGGCTCAGTCACTTAAGCATCTGACTTCGGGTCAGGTCATGATCTCATAGTTCCTGAGTTCAGGACCCACGCTGGGCTCTGTGCTGGTGGCTCAGAGCCTGGAGCCTGCTTTGGATTCTGTGTCTCCCTCGCTCTCTGCCCCTCCCCCACTCATGCTCTGTCTATCTTTCTCTCAAAAATAAACATTAAATAAATAAATAAATAAATAAATAAATAAATAAAAATATTACTTAAAACTAATAAAATATGTAAACTTTAGAGAACAATTTTGAGGGAACAAGGGAGATTTCTGTAATCAGTATTCTATTATTTTTCTAATCGGATTTTTCACATTTCTGGAGAACATTATTCTATAATCCATATAGTTCAGATGAAGATTGCTAATCATGACAATCAATTCCTGTGCCATAGAGAACAGATGATTGAAGATGAGCCAACCATAGACCTCCAAACCTGGGCCAGATACCACAACAATAAAATAGTAATAAAACGTCTTGAGTACTATTATGGGTCAAGCACTAACATGTATTAACATGTATCAACTCATATTATCCCTAACATTTTGGGGGTCTCAGGCAAGAGGTAAGATAGAGACCACATTTTTTGTGTCTAATTTTAAGGTTATAAATAAAGCCTCCGTCCAAGATGGAAAGACGCACTCAAACCCAAGCTGGGGACTGAACAGGTCCCCAGGGAACAGAGATACACAGATTCTCTTCCCTTTTATCTCACATTTCCCATTGGGGATTTCCAGACCATTTTAAAAGTCTCTCACGACCATAACAGTGTAGCAGAAGGGTAAAGAGTGGTAGGAATGTCATCTGGGAAACCCAGGCTGCCAAGCCACCCTCTTTGGGGCATCCAGTGCTAAGCAAAGCAGCCATTCTGTCTGTTCAGGGCAGAAACATGGTCCTCTGTGCACTGGCACCCCTACTGTCTCTCTGTTTGTCCAAATGTCCTCCTTTTAAAAGGACATCAATCAGCTGGATTAGGGCCCATTCTTTTTTTTTTTTTTTTTTAACATTTTATTTATTTTTGAGACAGGAAGAGACAGAGCATGAACAGGGGAGGGTCAGAGAGAGGGAGACACAGAATCTGAAACAGGCTCCAGGCTCTGAGCTGTCAGCACACAGCCCAACGTGGGGCTCGAACTCATGGACTGTGAGATCATGACCTGAGCCGAAGTCAGCCGCTTAACCAACTGAGCCACCCAGGTGCCCCGATTGGGGCCCATTCTAATCACCTCTTGAAAGACCCTATCTCCAGTCACATTTTGAAAACGGGGTTAGGACTTCCACATATGAATTTGAAAGGAACATAATTCAGTCCATAACAGCCCTTTTCAATGTGGGACCCATCCAAGAACCTCTCTTGTCCAGGTCTATAGGTGGTACTCATCTCATTTGAAAAGCTTATGATTATCCCCAGTTTACAGATAAGGAAATTGAGGTGCAGAGTAGTTAAGTAACCTTGCCAAGATCACAGGGATACCAAACAGGCAATCCAGCTCAAGAGCCTGTGCTTTAAGCCCTCGCCCTCTAAGATTGATGGATAAAGTTCACATGACGTCTGCCAAACCAATGGGAATTTCTTCCCAGGAGTCTTTGACCTTGAGCTGGAGATAGTCCTTTCCTCTCTGATCCCAGATTTGTAAGCTTAATGAGCCTGCTTCTCCCTTCCATTGCCATCTGAAAAAAGTTGCTTAAGAGAACTGAATCCTCATGGGAAGATACACAGAAAGGAGATATGGCAAACCATGATGGTCCTGGAGACACCTGTTCTGGTTGGCCTTGCCCCTTTTGAAGCTTGACCAATTTCCCTTCTGGAAAACCTTTGTGCATTTATGCTTTTTCAGCCAGTCAGTATCTGTTGCACAGAACCAAAATAACTTTGAAGAACACCCAGGCAAAACAGGGAACCATGACATAAAATTAAAGTGGCTTTGGTAGGCAACCAACGGAATGGGAAAAGACATTTGCAAATGACATATCGGACAAAGGGCTAGTATCCAAAATCTATAAAGAGCTCACCAAACTCCACACCCGAAAAACAAATAACCCAGTGAAGAAATGAGCAGAAAACATGAATAGACACTTCTCTAAAGAAGACATCCGGATGGCCAACAGGCACATGAAAAGATGCTCAACGTCGCTCCTCATCAGGGAAATACAAATCAAAACCACACTCAGATATCACCTCACGCCAGTCAGAGTGGCCAAAATGAGTAAATCAGGAGACTATAGATGCTGGAGAGGATGTGGAGAAACGGGAACCCTCTTGCACTGTTGGTGGGAATGCAAATTGGTGCAGCCGCTCTGGAAAGCAGTGTGGGTGTTCCTCAAAAAATTAAAAATAGACCTACCCTATGACCCAGCAATAGCACTGCTAGGAATTTATCCAAGGGACACAGGAGTACTGATGCATAGGGGCACTTGTGTCCCAATGTTTATAGCAGCACTCTCAACAATAGCCAAATTATGGAAAGAGCCTAAATGTCCATCAACTGATGAATGGATAAAGAAATTGTGGTTTATATACACAATGGAGTACTATGTGGCAATGAGAAAGAACGAAATATGGCCCTTTGTAGCAAGGTGGATGGAACTAGAGAGTGTGATGCTAAGTGAAATAAGCCATACAGATAAAGACAGATACCATATGGTTTCACTCTTATGTGGATCCTGAGAAACTTAACAGAAATCCATGGGGGGGGGGGGGGGGGAGAGAAAAAAAAAAAAAAAAAAGAGGTTAGATTGGGAGAGAGCCAAAGCATAAGAGACTCTTAAAAACTGAGAACAAACTGAGGGTTGATGGGGGGTGGGAGGGAGGGGAGGGTGGGTGATGGGTATTGAGGAGGGCACCTTGTGGGATGAGCACTGGGTGTTGTATGGAAACCAATTTGACAATAAACTTCAGATATTGGAAAAAAATAAAATAAAATAAAGTGGCTTTGGTGTTGACTGCTTTTCATTCTTTAGATCCAATAGACATACTTAAACCAAATCAACCTAAAATGTTGCCTCATTTAAACTGCTTTCTTAATTCTAAAATCGCTGTTTCTATGGTCTCCATGTTAGGGTGTTCAGTTAAAAAATAGGAAGTCTCGGGGTGCCTGGGTCGCTCAGTCAGTTAAGCATCTGACTTCGGCTCAGGTCATGATCTCACGGTCCGTGAGTTCAAGCCCCATGTCAGGCTCTGTGCTGACAGCTAAGAGCCTGGAGCCTGTTTCAGATTCTGTGTCTCCCTCTCTCTCTGACCCTCTCTCTAACGTTTAAATAAACGTTAAAAAAAATTAAAAAAAAAACACAGGAGGTCTCTTCCAATGACTAATATGGAACTGCTTTAGAAACGAGCCCTGTTCTCCCTCAGCCTCAAATGTCCACTATCACTGTTCCTTTTTATCATTATAGTGTAGCACGCTGAGACTTTGAGAGATCATTAAGTTGTGACCTATCATTTGTCAAGAAAGAGTGAAAAACATTTGATCAAATTCATCAGTACTGCAAATGAATTGTAAGACATAATGAATGATGCAAAAAGCAAACTGTAGTTGGTTATTTGTAAGATCCCCATTATCTGGGGGGAAAAGACACATGACAGCAGTAAAAAGCAATAAGCGGTTGGGATGTAAGTCTTGGTGAGACGCCAGTCAAACTCTAGAAAATAATTCTAAATTAAAACGCTACCAAGTGTGGCTACACATTATTAACTGGAAGCAGTCAATTTAGGAAGAACTATCAACCTGGCTGGAGTGAGGAGACAGCCTTAATTAAAACACTTCAATGTGGCTGAAAACTCATTTTCATAGTCATGCTGCACAAATGCCTCAAAAATTAAAAAGGTAATAGATTGATTTCTGTTTATTTTAGCCCTTTGTTAGAAATAATATACTATTCTTTTTCACCGTATTCTCCATAACTGTTCTCCATTGCTAGGGAATATAAATCAATAGAAGATACCATTTCTGCACTCAAACAGGGAAGAAAGCTATGTAGGGAAAAGACAAGTGGGAACAATTTTTGCAGCTCCCAGCAAAACAGGAAATCTCTCACCCTCCTGACATCATGTTGCAGCTATACATACATAGTAGGTTCTTAATAAAAAGTGTTGATTGATAATAATCATGTGTGAAATATACATTATAGACCATAGTTTCCTGAAGCAGTAAAAATTTCACTAAGCTCTTCCAAAAGGAGTTTATGAGACTTGACAAGGGGAGAAGCTTAATAAAAAAACACAAATACTGATTGATAAGGCAATACACAGAGCACCGATTAATATTATCAAATGTAGGAATACATCATCTTGATGTTAACACAGTTAACACAGCCTCTGCATCTATCCTCAACTTCAGACCTAACATCATTGATTCATACGCGACCATGTATGATCACGTGACCTCCCAAACCACTTACTGGGTTTGGGGGTGCAGTGGGGAGTGAGCCCTGCCATTTCTTAAAGGCACATGGCCGGGGCGCCTGGGTGGCGCAGTCGGTTAAGCGTCCGACTTCAACCAGGTCACGATCTCGCGGTCCGTGAGTTCGAGCCCCGCGTCGGGCTCTGGGCTGATGGCTCAGAGCCTGGAGCCTGTTTCCGATTCTGTGTCTCCCTCTCTCTCTGCCCCTCCCCCGTTCATGCTCTGTCTCTCTCTGTCCCAAAAATAAATAAACGTTGAAAAAAAAAAAATAAAAAAAAAAATAAAAAAAAATAAAGGCACATGGCCAATCAGAGTGCTATAAAACAATTAAAATGTAATTTTTAAAATACATTTTAGAAGAACATATATCTGCAGTCATGATTTTTTTTTCCAAGAAAATCCCCCATGAACACTTCTTAGAAACAATGGCACAGAGCATGGGCTCTATAGAGATTCAGTTCATTCCTGGCTCTATAATCTAAGCTTGGACAAGTGAGGCAATACTCCTTGGCTTAAGTAGCTTCAGAAAGTAATAATAACGGTAATATATGATAATAATGACAATACTTATATCTACCACACGGGGTTCTTTGAGGAATTAGTGTTGGAACAATGGGAGAATAAGGTAAGAGTTCGACAAACGCAACCCCTTTTGAGAATCATGGTGTAACCAGTAACGACCATAATCTAATTGAGCAGGAAGAGCCATAATCATGATATAGGATGGGGACTTAAGCCTTGAAGGAGATGTATGGGTCCTACCATGTATTTAAACTTCAGCATGTATTTAAACTGTACTTGGGGCACCTGGCTGGCTCAGTCAGTAGAGCATGCCCCTTTTGACCTCGTGGTCATGTCTTAAGGTCCTGAGTTCAAGCCGCATGTTGGATGTAGAGCCTAGTGGAAAAAATACAAATAAAACCGTACTTAACGTGGCTAGCCTACAGGAGACATTTAACGAACGTGGAATTAACAGCAAGGAAAGTACCTGAGCAAATCTGGAGTGTTGAGATTACCTCAAAACAGAAGACTGCCAAAGTTTTGAGATTCTAGGCCAGTAGGCAGATTTCCTACCAGCAGCAGGCCAATGCTCTCTCACTCTCTCAATATCAATAATGACAAAAAGATGGATTATCAAGAAGGCCCCAATTGCCCTGTGTTGTGATCTGCTAGACTGAATCCCTGATTTATTCCTCCTTTATATTATTTGATTCCACTCTTTCTACCGCATATCCAACCTACTTGGCCCTCGAATACCCACAACCCCACTGCCGCCCAGTGAGTCCTGGCATCACACACAGGCAGAGGCAGAGCTGCGTTTATCTTTCTGAAAGCCATTCCTTTGAGTGGAGCGATATTATTGTTTCTGTTCCCACATTGTTTCATTTATTTGAAGCATTTGGGTAAGGTTAAATCCCTCCTTCTGATGAGGTTTGTCTATTTCTATTGTTCTAAAGCATCTAGCCTCTTTCTGAAACAAAGGCCAGAAGAAATCACCCAGGGTTCCTAACCAGTCTGGAGCTTTCTGATAGGTGGTTGCCTTATAGAAGCCAAATTCCCATAACACGTGCCTTCTCTAAGCCACTCCCAAGGACAATGAGAGACTCAGAGATTAAAGGCTGTTTCAGAAGATGACCAAATGACTTCATTCACTCCAAGGTACAAATGGCTACCACCAGGCTCGCTAACTGTCACATGCTCGACAGATATCAAGGAAGGGGAATGTAGGAGTTGCACGCAGATTCGGGGGATGGAAAGCAGGAGAGCGATTCTTCTCACGGTAATGAGAAACAAAATTAGTGACACCTGCACAGGCTAATCTTAAAGCTAGAGCTGCTAATGTTAATCCAGATATTCAATAATCTCTGTCTAAGGACCATGTAGACAAGCTCTTCCTAACTAAAATGTCAGGATGTGCCAGGCTATTAAAACTAGCTGCTCATGATTTGACTTTTCCCTCCAGTGTGGGCTTTAATTATTCACCTTTCTATGCTGGCGCTATGACAATTTCTTCCCATGTTCTCTGTCCTTTAACACTTCCTACCTCTTTCATTAGTGAGGCATGCCCAGCCACACCTCATTCCAACTTATAAGAGGGTAGTCCTGCTGCAACATAATCTTATACTACTTTGGCTGCCAAATGCAAACAAATTAAACAGCTAATATGCAAAATTTACATCGCCTATCTCGGCAAATGAAATGATGGATAATTTATGGTCTCTATCTGCAAGAAAACGCAGTGATAGAGTGATGGTTAGAAACACGAACGAAAACGCCCCAAAGATTTCATTCTTTCCAAAGGTCAGATGCTCAAATACATGATGAGGGATGCCTATTAGCAGAAATGCTTCGGGGCGCCTGGGTGGCGCAGTCGGTTAAGCGTCCGACTTCAGCCAGGTCACGATCTCGCAGTCCGTGAGTTTGAGTCCTGCATCGGGCTCTGGGCTGATGGCTCAAGCCTGGAGCCTGTTTCAGATTCTGTGTCTCCCTCTCTCCCTGCCCCTCCCCCGTTCATGCTCTGTCTCTCTCTGTCCCAAAAATAAATAAACGTTGAAAAAAAAAAAAAAGAAATGCTTACAGAAGTTCTTAAAATAGGGACGGTAGGCCTTTTGGGTGGACTAATACATTATTACAATCATCATACTCTATCCTCTGCAAAAAGTGATTGTACTTCTAATCTACATTAATAGTGGTACAAGGACGAAATCAAAGGGTCTACCAGAATCACTTTATGCTGCACCAAAACACATGGAGTATTTTTGGTTGTTGTTTCATGTTTATTTCACATGTATTTCAAATTAAAAAAAAAGACTGGCAGAGCAGACCATAGGATGCCAGAAGGAATTCAGCAGGGTATTGACAATTCTTTGTCATGTTTATTACAGCTGGAGATCTGTGAATATTTGACCTTAAAAAGATTAGGAGCCATTATACGAGCCATTACACCCGATTATGGTAGAAATAGGCAGCCTATGCCGCAAGTGAAAACCCAGAAACTGGACTTCCATCTTTAAGACATTTGTGGAGAGGATTTATGCTTTGAATAGGAGTTAGATTATATAGGGGCATCTGGGTGGCCCAGTCGATTGAGCGTCCGACTTCCGCTCAGGTCATAATCTCACAGTTCCTGGGCTCGAGCCCCTGGTCAGGCTCTGAGCTGTCAGCACAAAGCCCGGAGCCTGCCTTGGGTTCCGTATCTCCCTCTCTCTCTCTATGCCCCTCCCCCACTCATGATCGCGCTGTCTCTCTCTCTCTCTTAAAAATAAACGAACGCTAAAAAAAAAATTATTTTTAAAGGAGTTAGATTATATATATTCTAGGTACCTTTAAACTGCAAGATTTAATGTGCCTCTGGAATCCAATAAGGACAGAGCTGGAGATAGATATTTAGGAAATCCAAAAAGAAAGCGGAATTGAACAGAACAGAGTGGTAGAATGCTACACAATGGAAACGCGCAGAGTGTACAACTATGAAACCAACTGAGTCATCATTACCTTCTTGTCTTGCCCTCCTCTGTATTACTATGGAGCTATTCATCTGAGCACTGCTCAGTCTATGTGTTCAATGTACTATGCTTATTGTAGATGAGATTCTCTAGGTCACAGATGTTTAAGTGTGCTTCTATTTAGAAAAAAAATTATATATTAAAGATGCTATTTGCACAAAGGCAGCCCAAATAGCCATCTTTTTCTGCCATTATGTATATACCAGGGGCCTCCAAAATGGCGGCAGGCATGTTCACAGCCAAGATTTGCCAAGATGATCCTCAGGGGTGCAGGGAAAACTAGTTGTTAGTGTACTTAATGTAAAATTAAGAAAGAATGTAACATTTACTTGATCTCAAAGGTAGTTTGACCAGGATGAGGCTTATCCTTTGCATTCTGGATGTGCTGGCCCCTGCAATTTCTCCAAATGTGGGAAACTTGACTGCTTAATTTGTGGTAATGGGGGAACTGCGTTCATGCTCTCCTCTGATGGCTAGTACCTAAAAACAGACATGGTGCTCCCACTCTTTCGTTCTAACTCCTGCCTGTTACTTTTTAAGAGAGTATACAGAACTCTGATGTCTTTTATGAGTGCAGCACCGCAATATATCAACCTTACTAAAAAATGCTTCTCTAAACAACACCACCACCACCAACAACAACAAAACCCAGAAAGAAGGAAAGAAACATTTACTATATGGATTGCCATATCATATAGTCAAACATCAAGGACAGAGAAATCTAAGGACAGTGACTACAGAAGGAGGCACTGAAGGTAATAATACTCATCAGAGCATTACAAGGTGGGCTTCCAGTTAAATGTTTTTATAGAATATATTTCAATTATTTTAATTCAAATAACACTCACAATATGGAAACGTAGCTTTAAAATATACCTACCGGAAACCATAGGTGACCTATAATATTTATTATTTAGTATATGAGAACAACAAAATGTCAGAACGGAATCTTCTTACAACTAAAACAATATCTCTGTTACTTCCATTTGAGAATGAAAATAATAATAATGATCTAATGAGATCAGAAAAGATCTCGACACTGAAATTATCCAGAAGACTGCTTAAAATATAAATTTGCATCCATCATAACTAATGAATGACAAGCCTCACACTGAATCTATATTCTGCCTTCAGCTAATAGCCCATGGTAGTCTGAGGTTATCCCTGGGAACAAATCATTTAAAAAGCAAGTCACCGGAACACCATTAATAAAATTTTAGTGGTAGAAAAATGATGTTACACCATAAATGAATTAAAAAAGCAGTTAAATATTAGGGTTTTTATTTTTATCTTATACTTTTTAAAATCTATACTTGTATATGTTGTAAAACTTATTAGTATAGTATAACATGTATATAATTATATAACATGTATATATATATTATATATATATATATAAATATATAATATGTGCATACATTTTATATATACATACCAAAGATAGAGATAGATATATCGGGGGTTTAAAACATCAAGTGATTAGAAATACAGATATCATATGCATACATGTAAAATATGTATTTGTGTGTGTGTGTGTGTGTGTGTAATAACCATTTTATTTAGAAACTTGTGGTTTACCTATAAATGCTTGGTATTACAGGACTCTGAAAGACTTGTTAGCCTCTGGGACAGTTAGATTTTTTTTCCTATTTATTTATGTACTATCAGGTTAAACCCTTGCATTGTTCACCTGTTTTTTCAGGTTACCATCTCTTCAAATCCCATGAACATACTGCCCGCATTTTATAAAATAGTGAAAAGCATTTTTTCACAAGCTTACTATTCAAATTCCTTTTTCTACATTAGTTGATACTTACAAATATTTGAAAAGTAAACCAGATAATCTGTATTCTAAACTCTCAATGATTATGCTTCTATCGGTCAAGACTCTGAAGTCTGAGGCTTTAATTTTATGCTGATGCAGTTCCAGGGGCTATTTGTACCAGATGAATACTTCCAGGCCAAAGCAACAATCTCATCTGTATTCATTACTGTCCTAAATTACAGATATTAAAGATACATAAACCATGAAGCCACGTGGTGATATTTCCATGTTAACACTTCCCCACTGACTCAAATAGGTTGTGTTTATACATCTGATTAGAGAATTGGGAAAAAAAACACAGCACCTGATACCAATAAAGATGACACAATTGTATTTTTATGGATCATGATCTATTCATATGTCATGCTCACACAGGTATAAATAGGTCAAATTTGAAAATAGCAGTTGTCAGTATCTTTGGCAACGATAAAATACTCCATGAAACCACTTTTACATTTGTTAATTCCCACACAGGTTAATTTAAAGCACTTTCAAAATAATTAGGTAGCAAATTAAAGTTCTGTATTATTTGGGTTTCATGTTCTTGTGTATTCTTTTTTTTTGAAAGAGAGAGAAAGAGAGTACAAGCGCCATCAGTGTGGAGCCTGAAGCAGGGATTGATCTCACAAACTGAACTGTGAGATCATGATCTGAGCTGGAATTAAAAGTCGGATGCTTAATTGACTGAACCACCCAGGCATCCCATGTTTTTGTGTATTATATTTCTTTAATTTTTTAGAATAACACATTCTGTACCCATACCAGTAACTTTTTTTAATAGACTTTGTTTTTTAGAGTGGTTTTGGGTGCACGACAAAATTAAGCACGGGGGGGCAGACATTTCCCACATACCGCTTACCTCCACACATGAATAATCCCCCATTATCAACATCCCCCATCAGAGCGGCGCATCTGATACAACTGATAAACCTACATTGACAAATCTCCATCATCCAAAGTCCGCAGTTCACATCATGGTTCACTTGTTGTGTTGTATATTTTATGAAAGTACTTGATTCCCTCTATGCGAACAAATTTATACTGGCACATGTCCATCATTACAGTATCACACAGAGTAGTTGCACTGCCCTAAATATCCTCTGTGCTCCACCAACTCACCTCTCCCTCCCTTCTAACCTCTGGCAACCACTTATCTTTTTACTGTCTCCATGTTTTTGCCTTTCCTGGAATGTCACATAGTTGGAATCATACAGGATGTAGCCTTTTCAGATTGGCTTCTTTCACTTAGTAAGATGCATTTCAGTCTCCAAAATGTCTTTTCATGGCTGGATGGCTCAGTTCTCTTCCACACTGTAAATAATCCACTGTCTGGATGGACCCCAGTGTCTTCGTCATTCACCTGCCGGAGGACATCTTGGCTGCTTCCAAGTTTTGTCAACTATGATGAAGCCGCTGTAAACATCCATGTGCATATTTTTTGTGGGGACGTAAGTTTTCAACTCTTTGGGAAAATACCAAGGGGCACAATTGTCGGGTCATATGGTAAGAGTGCCTTTAATTTTGTGAGAAATAGCCAAACCGTCTTCCAAAGTGACTGTACCATTTTGCGTTTGAGACTTCCTGTTGCCTCACATTCTCTCCAGCATTTGGTGGCGTCGGTGTTCCAGATTTGACCATTCTAGAGGGTGTGTGGTGCTATCTCATCATCTCAGTTTGCATTCCCCTGATGACATATGATGTGGAGCATCTCTTCATACGCTTATTTGCCATCTGTATATTTCCTTTGGTGAAGCTTTCATTTTGGGGAATAAAACACTAGAAAGTTCTATTAGTTGGGGTTTAAAATGTTACAAAGAAGTACTTAACAATAGGGTGTATCAGGGAACTTTCTGCCCTCAAGCTACACAGGAAATCCCACTGTAAAATGTATTCGCTGGTTTTCTAATGAGCTCAGCCTTAATATTCAATCTTTAGTGAACACTTACCCAAACTCAGCAGAGATAGCCTCTCCCCTCATACTGGTATCAGTTTGTTTATTTCCCATCTACCCCTGCTTCTCTTCAGCAACACTTCCTTTTTTCTCAATACTAATTATAATGGCTTGATAAAAATAGCTTGAATTAAGGAGTAATCAGTTTAATTAAATTCTGATGATATTGAAGACGTGCCCTTGAAATTGTCTATGTAGTTCCCAGAAGAAAAGAATCAAATTAATTAAACTTTTCAAATAAAGATGTAAAATTCCTTGTACAACCAAGTATTTAGTCTAAATTTAGATACTCACTAAAGTGCTGCTCAGAGTAAAATGTCAAGTAAAAAGAGATATTATGAAAATGCACATGTGAAAGAAAAGACGTGCAAATTTCTCACCCTGGTAACCAAATGGGTGCTTACCGTTTTCTTCTCAGAAGAAAAAAAGATCATGGGTTTTAAAAAGGAGAGAGAAAAAAGATCTGTTTTCAGATGCTGGCTTTCCCATTCACTAGCTGTGTTATGTGGTAGGTTATCTAATTTCAATTTATTCGTATGTAATTGGAGAAAATGGGATAAAGTCATGTTGTCCCCGTGAAAATTCAATGAAATGATGTTTGTAAGACACCCAGCATAGTGCCTGTCACAAATTAGGAACTTCATAAGTGAGAGGGTTCTACTTGTTCACCATTTATCAAAAAAGGGCATGGGGTTAAAAAAACAAAAAGGAAGGAAGGAAGGAAGAGAAAAAGGAAAAATTTAAAAGAAAGAAAAACACATGCACAAATATAAAAGAAAGTAAAATGCCATTGCGGTGAGAGGCTCTTAAATTCTACCTTAAACATAAACAAAAATTTCAATTTCCGGGGTGCCTCGTGGCTCAGTCAGTTAAGCATCTGACTTTGGCTCAGGTCATGATCTCACGGTTTGCAGTTTCAAGCCCCGCGTCGGGCTCTGTGCTGACAGCTCAGAGCCTGGAGCCTGCTTTGGATCCTTTGTCTCAATCCCTCTTTGCCCCTCCCCTGCTCATGCGCTGTCTGTCTGTCTCAGTCTCTCTCAAAAGTAAACACTAAAAAAAAAAAAAAAAAAAAAAAAATTCAATTCCCTATAAAATGTTGTAATTTCAAACTAAACGACATTGTAAGTGACATAAGACTGTCACAGAAACACAAATAGTGCAGGACTCCACTTACACGTGGTATCCAAAATAGTCAAATCCATAGCATCAGAGAGTGGAATGGTGATTGGCAGGGGCTGGGGTTGAAGAAAGGGGGAGTTGCTAATAAACGGGCACAAAGTTTCAGTTATGCAAAGGGAATAAATTCAAGAGATGTGCTGTACAACATTGTGTCTATATATAGTCAGCAATACAGCACCGTTGCCTTCAGATTTTGTGGAAAAAAAACTTTAGAGGGTAACTCTCATGTGAAGTGTTCTCAACATAACCAAAGAAATTAATAAGGAAAAGTAAATAAATAAATCAGAACATCTAGCCCTTTCTCAGAACTTCACTATAGCTTTGTAATAAATGAGATGCATTTCCCTTTGAAAACAACAACTAAACATAATTAAATGGCCCCCAACCAAATCTCTCAAATCCCCTTAATCCCTTTCTCAGAAAAAATATAGGAGCCATTAGCTCCTGTTCCTGTGTTCAAGCCACAGGCTCCCATGTAAGCTGAGGAGGTATCAGCCTAAGTGAAGTGCCCTTGCCCAAAAGAGAGCACAGTACCTAAAATCCCATGAGCCTGATAGGTATTCCTCTCCATGCTTTATGTTCTAAACTTCAAATAGCTCTGGAGCATTGATCAATATGATCTCATCAACAAAGCATTTCCTCTAAAGCTTTGTTAGAACTCCAGATACTAATGTCTATTTTTCTAACTACAACCACTAAATAGTGGCATTTGAGTAAGCCAATAATAGGTAGTTGGCCTTTCTTCAGGACATGACATCCCAGAGGCATTCACTGAAGTCAGTTCATGTTTTTTCTGAAAAACTGAACTCTTTCTTAAGATGCCAGCATAAACTTTAACCAATATTTAAGCTATTGAAAAGGAAAGGAGATGATAAATAGCTGCTGAATTGAAATAAAGCCAATCGCACTTTCTATTAGAAAGACTGTATCATAAAAGACAGGAGGGTACAGGGAAAGTTGTAAAATCAGACTTGAAACAGCTCCAGCCTTATCAGGGGAGTGAATAAGGGTAAGATAAATATACAAATGTCAGCACTTAATGGCAGGATGGAAAAAGGAGAAGAATAAGAGAAGCACTTCAGCAAGCCATTGGGGAGTTCAGTATAAGAAATAAGAAGGTATTTCTGGCTGGGATCTGCCTTAAAGGAAGATGTCAAGGATGAGTAGACTCTGTTCAGGAGGGAAGAGCCTTCAGGCATGAAGAAAAGGGCATGTTTTCACAAAAGCAGAAAAGCACCGGGCACTGTCCGTGAAAAGCGGCAGGATTCAGTAGTTTCCAAAGTACGAAAGATAATGTTGGGTTATGAAATGTAAAAGTCCATCTGTCACCATTGCATTTGCCTGCAAGTAACAGAAAACCTCAATACAGTGATTTAAGCAAACAGAAGTTGACTTTCTTTTGTTATATCAAGAAGTCAGATGTAGGTAGTTGTCTGTACTGGCTTAGTAGTCAAGGCTTGCATGGTCAATACCTTCAAGGTGTTTCCCTGTGGTTTCCAGATAGCATAAACTTCTACGTGTATCTCATTGGCAAGGGCCGTATCAAAGGACACTCATAACTGCAAGGAAGACTGGGAAAGACTAGCCTTGACCACCTTAACAGTAGTCACAAGTGAGGCAGGAGGAAGAGGAGATAAAGGGTTGGATGGACCACAAAGTCACCTACAAGTGCAGAAACGCTTGTCATGTAGGTGAGAACTTATGGGGAATTAAAAACCAGTGAGCAGAACTTCCACAAGAGCAATAGCATCCAACCAAGGGCCAGCTAACAAAAAAACTGGCTAGATCAAACCCTAGTGAATGACCATCACAGAAACGTTCAAATGAAAGGCGAATGGCTATCCTGGGAGAAGTAGCACACAAGCGATTCCTGGATTGAAAAGGAGACTGAACTGAAGCGAAAAGAGAGCCAACACTGGTTGCCCACATCTCAATCTGCAAGAGTCATCATCGGTGCTTTCCCTTCCTCTGCGGTGGGCACTTGGTTGTGCCAGTGACTTCCGGCCATGGGTGCTGGCCGGACCCCTCCTACTCCCCGTCCCAAGACTTTCATCCCAAGACTTTTAGCTCAGTTTCTCTCACTCTTTTGAATCCTTCGAGCTGAATGGCAGGTCTGATAAGGTCTGTGTAGCATTTCAAGCGTCCACCACCTCCCGTGAATGTCAAATTCCCTGGAAGATGAGGAAACTAGAACTCCTAGGGCAAAGATTTTCTAACTCACCCAGCTTCTGTGGTTCCAAGCCAAGCCACGCTTACTCCCAAACAGTTCATATCTTACATCCCTCAGTTGCTGCCTTCTTTATTACACCTGAAGAGCTGCTTCAAGATTTGTGACAGAAGCTAGCCCAGTTAGCCACACCTTCTTCTCTAATGCCTTCTAGTGAAGATCCACCCCCCACCCCCCCACCCCCCTCTACTCCTAGATCTTGCGTCTGAAAAGCAAGCATAATTGCAGTTTTGGTTTATCCCCACCCCCTTTCCCTACTGACAGAGCCACGTGTGAGAAGGATTTCTTTTTCTGATTATAAGAACATAAAAAAGGTGCCGAATGCAAAGGGGGAGATGCATGATAAACATTAAAATCCTCAGAGATAACCACTGCTGAAATTTGCTGCGTGTCCTTTCTGGGTTTGTCTACAGAAAAGTACACAAGAATAAACAAATGTATATTGGTATGTGCATACTGGTACGTGTGGGGAGGGAGGGAGGTGTAGTTCGGAAGCATACTGTGCATTCTATTTTATACCCCTGATTTATTGTCGCTTAACAAAGTCATTAGAAGCTACTTTTTAAATATTCTTAAAACAGTGGAGCAGAAGTTATGATACACACACAATCATAGAACCTTCCCTAGAAAGAAAGTATATTAAGTCACTAAAGTGTATTTTCTCTGGAAAAGCGGTCCCATGTTACTTTGAGGGTAAAACTAGCCTCGGGGAGAGGAGAAGCTGGCCTGAACCTCAGAAAAGCAAAGTAAACCTTGAGGATTATCTTTCCTTGTTTAGCGTATTGCCTGGGGCTGTTTTTATTAGTCTTGAGCACCCACTGGAGCTTCTGAGGAGGCTCCACTCCCACTTGGATCGGTGATAAACTGAATCAGCAGACCCTTCAAGACGCCCAATCATCTTGGGGAAGAGATTTTGTAAGCAGGAAGATTTGGGGGGTAGGGGGGAGGCTGAAAAAGGAAGACCAGACAGCTTTCGGGACACAAGTCATAAGTGGCTCCCAGCTACTTTCCTGATCTAAGCCCTACGTCCTGGCCCTGGTACTCTTCTTGCAGAACCTCCTAGGAGGTGTTAGAATTGCAAAGAAATGCAAAAACTAAAGTAGAGACCTTAAGGGAACAAAGGCAAGGCGAAAACTAACCATCTCTAACAAGCTAGGAAACAGCCTAACCGCAGTAGAGACAATAAATCAGGGGTAAAATTCCCAATGCTGTTTCAAAAGTCAAGACTGACCTGTGGCACATTCTCGAGCTGTTCTTGCAGGGTTGAAATAGTGCCCCATTGGGTTAATGAGGTTAAAACTAGCAGAAAATGTAAAGCTTGTTTTTTGGGGGGTTTTTTGTTTGTTTTTTTGTTTTTTCAGAGAACTGTTTCTCCCTAATCACTATTGTTTCTTTTCGAACCCACTAGCAAATACACTAGCTCTCCCTGCAGAAGACTGGATTCCAGGTTAACCGATTTGGTTCCAGCCTAGGAACAAGCAAGGTCTTACATGCCCTACCCAATATATGGAGTCCAAGACCCCATCGAATCTCTGCTTCATTATAGTATTCAAGTCTCCACCCAAGGAGGACCACGCCTTGATTAACCTAACAGTGCAAGTATAGGCTTGTTTTCTAAGGACACCTGCACAATATAATGCCTGCCTTTACATATGATAACAAAGCTCCCCTTTCTGAATATTCATCTGAAACCCTAAATAAAAGAACCTACTCACCCCCGCTTGGGAATCACCCCCGCTTTGGAAATTATTCCCCACAGTCTTCTTATTTGCTGCAAATAAAGATTGCTTTGGGTGACAACACCCCCTGGTTTAGTCTCTGTCACTTACCAAGGGACAAACTCCCCTTAGTTGGGTTACAAGTTGATACTCTAAATATTATTAACTTCCAGCCTCTTGAGGGTGATATTGGGGGGAAGAAGATTATTTAAATTACCTAATTTTGCATGAGGTCACTTCATGGATATTGTGACAAGTTCCCTTTTATTTCAGATCTCTCGGGGCCAGCTTTAAGCTACAAGGGATTTCTGGGCAGGATCATCATTTCCCTTCTTATCTCCCCACTCTTTTCTCCTCCCTCTGCACCAAGAATTCACTAAATCTCTGGCAAGCCTGGTAAAGAAATACCTTTCTGCAGTGACCGTGAAGTAACAGGGGTTTCTCACATCTGGCAAATATGCCAGGTTCTTAATAGCAACTAATAGGGGCGCCTGGGTGGCGCAGTCGGTTAAGCGTCCGACTTCAGCCAGGTCACGATCTCGCGGTCCGGGAGTTCGAGCCCCGCGTCGGGCTCTGGGCTGATGGCTCAGAGCCTGGAGCCTGTTTCCGATTCTGTGTCTCCCTCTCTCTCTGCCCCTCCCCCGTTCATGCTCTGTCTCTCTCTGTCCCAAAAATAAATAAAAAACGTTGAAAAAAAATTTAAAAAAAAAAATAGCAACTAATAAACACATGCTTAGTAAGAGTTTACTCAAAGCCTTGTGTGGTGTAACTGGGGCAGGGTGAATGGGGGAGAAGGAGATGCAATTATTAGTACCAGAGCAGTGATAATTTAGTTCTGGGTGCAAGACAATGAACCAAAGTCAACAAAATGCGACAGTATTTTGTTAAATACTACGATCCTGGCCACAAGTACCATGAGTATTCAAAGAATGAGGTCAGTGATATTAGAACAGTCGGAGAAGACATCAAAGAGAGGACGTAACATGAGCTGGAACTTGGAGAGAATATTTATGCTCAAGAAGAGAAGCTGCACACATTTGGAAATTGCTGAGAGATAACTGGGGACCCTTCGGGTTTCTCTGCGCCCACTAGCACAACATCTGTTCATCCAACTGCTTAACAAACATTTGTTGAACAATTCTTTCTCTCAAGCCCTGTGCTAGGCTTCAGAAATGCACAGCCAAACAGGAGGAACAAAGTCCCTGTATCAATGAGCCTGCATTGTCTTTTATGCATGCTCATAATTAACGATCAGTCAGTGCAGCTCACCTATTTCCCTGAATACTGTGATTTTTGTTGCTTCTCCAAGACATTCAGTCAATAGCTTTATGTTCAATAACTCAGGCTGAAGGTAACTTCTGACATCTGGAAAAATCATACAAATAATCAGTTTTAAATAAAGATGTTTCTCCTCTACATCGTTCCCTCTGGCCAATATGTAATCAACAAAGCTTTGCTTTTGCTCATTTTATTTTCCTTTATTTTCTTAATATGAAATGTATTGCCACATTGGTTTCCATACAACACCCAGTGCTCCTTCCAACAGGTGCCCTCCTCCATGCCCATCACCCACCCTCCCCTCCCCCCCACCCCCCATCAATTCTCAGTTTGTTCTCAGTTTTTAAGAGTCTCTTATGCTTTGGCTCCCTCCCTTTCTTTTTTTTTCCCCCTTCCCCTCCCCCATGGTCTTCTGTTAAGTTTCTCAGGATCCATGTAGGAGTGAAACCATATGGTATCTGTCTTTCTCTGTGTGGCTTATTTCACTTAGCATCACACTCTCCAGTTCCATCTGCGTTGCTACAAATGGCCAGATTACATTCTTTCTTGTTGCCAAGTAGTATTCCATTGTGCATATAAACCACAATTTCTTTATCCATTCATCAGTTGATGGTCATTTAGGCTCTTTCCATGGTTTGGCTATTGTTCAAAGTGCTGCTACAAACATTGGGGTACAAGTGCCCCTATGCATCAGCACTCCTGTATCCCTTGGGTAAATTCCTAGCAGTGCTATTGCTGGGTCATAGGGTAGATCTATTTTTAACTTTTTGAGGAACCTCCACACTGTCTTCCAGAGCAGCTGCACCAATTTGCATTCCCACCAGCAGTGCAAGAAGGTTCCTGTTTCTCCACATCCTCACCAGCATCTATAGTCTCCTGATTTGTTCTTTTTAGCCACTCTGATTGGCATGAGGTGATATCTCAGTGTCGTTTTGATTTGTATTTCCCTAATGAGGAGTGATGTTGAGCATCTTTTCATAAAGAAACTGATCCCATACGCAATTGCACCAAGAATCATAAAATACCTAGGAATAAACCTAACGAAAGATGTAAAAGATCTGTATGCTGAAAACTATAGAAAGCTTATGAAGGAAACTGAAGAAGATACAAAGAAATGGAAAAACATTCCATGCTCATGGATTAGAAGAATAAATATTGTTAAAATGTCAATACTACCCAAAGCAATCTACACATTCAATGCAATCCCAATCAAAATTGCACCAGCATTCTTCTCGAAGCTAGAACAAACAATCCTAAAATTTGTATGAAACCACAAAAGGCCCCGAAAAGCCAAGGTAATTTTGAAGAAGAAGACCAAAGCAGGAGGCATCACAATCTGACTTTAGCCTTTACTACAAAGCTGTAATCATCAAGACAGCACGGTATTGGCACAAAAACAGACACATAGACCAATGGAATAGAATAGGGAACCCAGAATTGGACCCACCAAAGTATGGCCAACTAATCTTTGACAAAGCAGGAAAGAATAGCCAATGGAAAAAAGACAGTCTCTTTAACTAATGGTGCTGGGAGAACTGGACAGCAACATGCAGAAGATTGAAACTAGACCACTTTCTCACACCATTCACAAAAATAAACTCAAAATGGATAAAGGACCTGAATGTGAGACAGGAAACCATCAAAACTCTAGAGGAGAAAGCAGGAAAAGACCTCTCTGACCTCAGCCGTAGCTATGTCTTACTTGACACATCCCCAAAGGCAAGGGAATTAAAAGCAAAAATGAACTATTGGGACCTCATCAAGATAAAAAGCTTCTGGACAGGGAAGGAAACTATCAACAAAACTAAAAGGCAACCAACAGAATGGGAAAAGATATTTGCAAATGACATATCAGACAAAGGGCTAGTATCCAAAATCTATAAAGAACCCACCAAACTCCACACCTGAAAAACAACCCAGTGAAGAAATGGGCAGAAAACATGGATAGACACTTCTCTAAAGAAGACATCCAGATGGCCAACAGGCACATGAAAAGATGTTTTTGCTCATTTAAAAAAATATATTTGCTAGTGCTTATCTTTCTCAGGGTATTTTACCTAGTTTCTGGTCACCACAAACTAGTCTTTCCCCTCGCAATGAATCTTCTAACACGAAGACCCTTGAACTTTAGGAACACTAACAGATTATTTTGAATAGTTTCCAAAATATGCTTGAGGAAATGGAACATGAGATAACTTGCTGCCAATCAGTAATGGATATAGCATGTGAAATATACCAAACTAAGATGACAATTGATGGAATCGAAGAATTTTACATCACATACATCAGCCAAACACATGCTCTGGGCAAGCTCTTCTTCAAAATCCCTAATTGTCTTCCAGCCATCTTTACAAATACTTCAGATCAAGGAGTGTCTGCTCCTTCCGAACACAACCTACTCTTTTCTAATTCATTTTTATTCTTTTTTTAAAATATTGAGCCTAAAATATTTCTCTCTATAAAACTTCAAACTATTGATTCTGGGTCAGCTTTCTA
This sequence comes from Herpailurus yagouaroundi, assembly GCF_014898765.1. NCBI lineage: Eukaryota > Metazoa > Chordata > Mammalia > Carnivora > Felidae > Herpailurus > Herpailurus yagouaroundi. The sequence continues at coordinate 16,266,648 of NW_024412397.1, forward strand.
AAGCAGTACATAAGAATCTGGTGCCCTCCATTACATGATAGCCTTTCAGAGACTACCTTGCTCCAGCATAAAATCTTGCTGCAGACTTTTCTCTTTTCAGGGTTAATCATACTTAGGTACTCTCCATTAGACATATTTTTTTAATTTTTTTTTTTATGTTTACTTTTGAGAGAAAGAAAGACAGATCATGAACACGGGAGGGGCAGGGAGAGAGAGGGAGACACAGAATCTGAAGCAGGCTCCAGGCTCTGAGCTATCAGCACAGAGCCCGGCAAGGGGCTCGAACTCACAAACCGCGAGATCATGACCTGAGACAAAGTCGGACACTTAACCGACTGAGCCACCCAGGCGCCCTTCCATTAGACATATTTTTTTAACCTTTCTCCTGAAAACATATGAATGGGATAATATGCTATCCACAGTTCTAAGAAAACTAATAAAAATGTATTTAAAATGACAAAAAGCCTATATTATAAAGCTCTTAATAATGGTGGGAATGGTAAACAGACTTTTATTATAGAACTAGATTGGTTTCCATAAAGCGCAGGAAGCCATTTTCAGGAATCATTATATCACAACAGAATATCAAGGAGTAGTAAATATCACACCTTCCTCTCTTATCACTTCAAAATAAGCAAAGCTAACTATCCAGAGAGTGACTGTCCTAACACATTGTTGGGTAGATAGTTGTTGAAGTAAAGCCTTCTAATCAGTGTGGCTGCAGGGGTGCTGAAAGATAAACCTCATTCAGCCACCACACATGTGAGGACTACTGTGGTCAGCACGCCATGCTGGTTGCTTATATTTATGGGAAGTTTTTTATGTGATTATACCATTGTTATAATCAAATACTGTCATTTTCTGTCAGTGCCATGACATAAACATGTTTGGGGGAAAGTGGTTCATTTTATACAACATTAAAGCAATTAGAAGTTCATCTCCTATGAGGAAAACAAAAGTTGCTACCCAACATCTGCTCATCCCATTCAATATTTCCACCAATAGACACTCAGTTGGGTAGGGTACAGGAGACTTTTCTCAAGTTACATGTTTCATTTGTAAGCACTTACTCCTTGAACAGTTACACCATTTTCTCGGGTATATCAAACTTCCATAAAGAATTTGTAAAATAAGAAGATAAAATGATAGGGGCGCCTGGGTGGCTCAGTCGGTTGAGCGTCCGACTTCAGCTCAAGTCACGATCTCACGGTTCATGAGTTCGAGCCCTGCGTCGGGCTCTGGGCTGATGGCTCAGAGCCTGGAGCCTGTTTCCGACTCTGTGTCTCCCTCTCTCTCTGCCTCTCCCCCATTCATGCTCTGTCTCTCTCTGTCTCAAAAATAAATAAACATTAAAAAAAAATTTTTTTTAAATGATAGCTAAGGATAAGTCCAGAAGTCCATCATGCTACCAAAGGCACAAAGTGGACAAATAGGGTGATTTGGACAAGTTAAAGGGCAGCATGAGCAGAACTCTTAGACTTTGGAAGGAAAAGAAAATAGAACATAGGCTGGAAAAATGCTCCCTAAAGGATGTCATGATGGGTCTTCCACCCTGGGCAGAAGTGGTCTGTGAGTTCTGCTTACGTGGCCCCAGGAAAGGAACACACTAAGTACAACACTCCTAGTGAACAGCTATTGCAACATCTCCCAGGCACTTTTATGTAAGTAATAGATGACACAAGACCACCTGTAAAGCCCACACAGAGCAATGATCTGCCAAAAATGGCCAGTAGAATCATCCAGAGAGGTATAGGCATATATACAAGATAAGCCAGACTAGAATCTACATGAAAATAACTTTTGAAAACAGCTGGGACTAAAGACAATGGTGACCATTTCTGTGATGTGTTGGTGTCCATTTGAGAGCATTCACAGCAAGTAAGAGTAGAGGAGTAATCGCTCTAACATTCAACATCCAAGGAATTTGGGAGAGAAGTTTTCTATCCCTGTCCTCAGCCAGTGTACATTAGCAAGACAGGAGGAGGTGGGTTAGAATTAGAAATTAATGTCAATCCTTACCTCACAAGTCTGACTGCTAGTGTAGACCAGATCTTGAGGTCACAATGGAGACAGGACCTTTGACCAGTACCCAAGGCTCTCTGGTTGGGGTTCAGTTCAGCCCAGAGTAGGTACTGAAGTTGAGTTCAGTATCTACTGTTTGCCTAGCACCATGCTGACAAGAACATAGTCTCCACTCTCATAGTCCTTACAGAAGGACAGATTTGCAAGCAAATAAAATTGTGCCGTATAATGCACACACACACACAAAAAAAGCAAAGTCTGTATAGGATACATAAGTGTGTGGGGAGGTGCCTGGGTGGCTCAATTGATTAAGTGTTCAACTGTTGGTTATAGCTCAGGACATGATCTCACTGTTTGCGGGTTCAAGCCCTGCATCGGGCTCTGCACTGACAGCACAGAGCCTGCTTGGAATGCTCTTTCTCTCTCTTTCTCTGTCCCTAGCCCACTCATGTGCTCACTCTCTTGCTTTCTCTTTCTGTGTCAAAATAAATAAATAAACATTTTCTCAAAATATATATACAAGTAGGACAGTGGAAAAAGCAAATAACACAGTCTGGAGGCAGGAAGCACTTCGTGTAAACGATAATGCCTGTACAGGGTTTGGATGATCAACAGGGATTTTTCAAGGCAGACGGGGGAGAGGTGCATTCTAGGAAGAAGTAAGAATGTGTGCAAGTGTGGTGAGAATGGTGTGTGGTGAGAATTTAAAAGAGTTCATGATGACTCAATCGTTGGCACAGAAGAGAAAGGAAAGGCTCTAGAGCCAGACCATGAAGGGCTTTGACCAGCACATAAAAGAGCTTTGGTTTCATCTCGTAGGCACAAAACAGTCATACAAATATCATGAGGAAACTGTACTTTGAATTTTTCCAAAGGAAAAGCTAGTGCAGTCATAGTGTGGAATACAGATTTAAAGGAATAGGACTGGATGCTATAAAATGAATTAAGTCATTCCTAAGAGAGAAAAAACAAGTAAGGAATGCAGGGTGTTCAGAAGGAGGGATGCTAATCAGCCAGAAAGGAGGACTGGAAGACAGAGGCAAATGGGCGTCAGAGAGGTACAACCACAGCAGACCAAGGGGGCAACACAGCGCACGAAGGGAAAAAACTGATTAAAAGTTAACCTTATATTCAGTAAGGACCCCCGTGTCACTCCTGTGATGTACAATGAGGTGACTATTTACTTGGAGATCATTTCTTAGAGGATAACACTGCCCTGGGCTCTAGCGACCAAGTGCTCAAGTACAGCCTGGAGTCATAAACTTCCTCTGTATTCAGCTGTCACACGTGTGATGGTGTCACAGCGCCTCCTGTCCCTCAGCATTACGACCATCATAAAACACTTGTCTTCTCTTCTCTTGTGTCTATGGTTCAGGTATTTCACACTCCTTATCAGGTAAACCTACGGCATCTCTATGGCAAGTGCATTTATTTATTGGTGCTCACTTTCCATCAATTCCTAATTTGAATAGAAGCGTCAGTTTCATGTACTAAAAGATGATTTTTGTCTCTTGTTTTAACATCAGTTCAGGCTCATAGGGCTAACCGTGTTAAAGAAAAGAAAAAATTGAAGCCAGAGAAGAGACACTGGAAGTGTTGGAAAAAAAAAAAAATCACAAAACTCGCTCTGCACTTTTTCTTTAAACTTTTTCTTAAGTTTATTTATTTTCAGAGAGAGAGGGCAAGCAGGGGAGGGGCGGAGAGAGAGAGAGAGTATCCCAAGTAGGCTCTGCACTGTCAGCACCGATCCCAATGTGGGGCTTGAACTCATGAACTATGAGATCTTGACCTGAGCCAAAGTCAAATGCTCAACCGACTGTGCCACCCAGCTGCCCCACTCTGCACTTTTTTTTTTTTTCAACGTTTATTTATTTTTGGGACAGAGAGAGACAGAGCATGAACGGGGGAGGGGCAGAGAGAGAGGGAGACACAGAATCGGAAACAGGCTCCAGGCTCTGAGCCATCAGCCCAGAGCCCGACGCGGGGCTCGAACTCACGGACCGCGAGATCGTGACCTGGCTGAAGTCGGACGCTTAACCGACTGCGCCACCCAGGCGCCCCTCTGCACTTTTTACATACAGATAGAAAACCTTTCGGCAGGATAATGTATTGACATAGCGAACGTATATTAGATCCCTGCAAACCCCTGTGATTTGTGATTCTAGGTATCAGATTAATGGAAACAACATCCTTTAGGAGAAAAAGATGGGCAAACAAAGAATAGCACTTGCCATATAAGAATTTAGTTTTTATTAACATTTTCTCTCAATTAAGACAGTCCATATTGCCAAGGAGCTAGATAGTAAAGGGAGGACAAACATTAGTTGGTTACATTATTTTATCACAGTTTTTTTTTTTTTTTTTTTTAAGGAAAAGCCATGAACTGAATAACATCTTGCTGAGTCAACAGCTATATTATCCTCATACTTAAGGATGCTACTCAATTTTACCTTTTCCTTTGCTTGTCTTTTTACCATGTTTTACTTCTTCCCCAACCTTTAAACTGGGGTGCCAGACTGATACTCGAATTACTATACTGCTGTGCAAAAGCACAGACCTCTTTGGCTTAGCTTTTCTTCCTGCCCTTAGCAATAGTTAAGTAAGTAAATTGCCTCTGCAGCTTGTAATAGCCCTGCTGTTCCTCATGTTTCCTCTTGTAAATTAGCCCCATAGGAAGACTGAATTAATATTTGGATTTAGAAATGGTAGTGGAAAACTGAGACTCTTGGAGACAAATTGAGCAAGATTTCCAGATGAAGCGTCACATTCATTCATTCATTTAAAAATGAATTCTTTCACATGTAGGGGCTATGGGTGTATGAACCAGTGGTTGACGTCTGAGAGCTGAAAGGAAGCTAGGAAAGCAACACGTAAATGAGAATTTATGTTTGCTGTTAAATTGGCTCAAGTAAATTTACTTTGTGTTTCAATAATCCTCTCATGTATATGAATACAAATTGAATACAAATCCAGTATGAATAAATGTTTTGAGTATAAATATATATTTAAACAGTTAAGCAGATGTGTGCAAATGTGTACCTATGAACAAGTTTACTCAGTCACACAGAAAAACCTCTGTCAGCCGGGAGAGGAATGATGGTTTAGATCAATCATGTACAAACTAATGCTGATCTTTGATAGCCTGTTGAACTATGCAGTCAATCCCCAAAATAGCCAAAAAGAGAGGGTGGCGGAGGGGGGGGCATCAAATGGAATGGTTTAAAAATTGGTAAGTAGAG